>NC_139916.1:4400163-4420163 GCF_963514095.1 Eutrigla gurnardus | reverse complement strand
CAGTATAATGTCCATCATGAGTCGTGTCTCATAACATAAATCAATCCTCCATCTCTACTTCATCTTTTTCGTCCTCCAGCTCCAAACGTCCCTCCTCCTCCTCCGCCTCCCGCTGGCGAGGAAGGCTTTGGGGAGGAAGATGAGGAGGAGGGGGAGGTCTTCTTCTCCCTGACAGGAAACAGAAAGTCAACGCCTCCACCGCCCATCGCCGTCCGACACAAGAGGAGCTGCTCCGAGTCCAGCAAGCACGGTAACATCCGAGACACGCTGCAATTAATCCATCAACGTGTGAGTGTTATTAACTCTGTGTGTGTGTGTGTGTGTGTGTGTGTGTGTGTGTGTAGATTACGGGTTGCCAACCAGCCCCAGAATCTACAGCGGTCCAGACTCCTCCTTTAAGAAGTGCATGTGAGTATCTGAGCAACAATCGTGTTTAATTCAAATTAAATTTAAATAAATGTGGAGTAACTGCGTGTCATCGAAGGAGGTAACACAACGTTGATTGCGCTTTTGCAAATATAAGAATATATTTTTATGTTTGCATTATTATAAACTAAAAAAAACTGTGTCTGTGGCAACGTTCCTGAAAAAAAAAAAGTTATGTTTCGCCTAAAAAAAACCTAAAAAAAACCTAAAAAAAACGCCACTTTCCTTTTGTTTGACTTTCATTACTAAGCAACCAAAAATGTATTTCCAGCACCAGTAAATCCCTCACAGTAATTTTACAGTATCAATGTGTCTGACCTTTCAACCCAGATGGCGTGACCTTGTTGGATGGAAAGGCTGAAGCGAATAGAATCATAAAGCTCTGTAAAGTAAACTTCTCAGCTGAACAGAGAGACTGCACTGACCTCTGGTGGACTGAAGGTGAATCACAGGTCAGAGTGTTCACGTTGAGATAATGAACTCCTTCTCCCTCTCTGCCTGTCTGTCTCTCCAGTCCATCTTCTCCTCTCGGATCGCTGACCGAACGTCCAGAAAGAGGTACTTCCTGTTCTGAAGCGTCCACGTCTGTTTTATCCGTCTGCAGTCTGTCTGATGAATCCATCATGTGTAACTAAGATGAATGATGGCTCACTGTGTCGCTGCCAACGAGCGTTAACCAGAGATGGATAGCTGGGGCGGCGGTGAAGTTAGATAGTAAATTATCTTTTAAATTTAAGCAGATGCTTTTTCATCTATGATTTAGTTTGCTTTCTTTTTTTTATTGTAGCACAGAATGGTTATAGTTTTTATATGTGAGAATTTGTCCATTTTAATATGCCGCAATGGATATTAAAGTACTACACAAGTAAATATATAAAATATATAAATGTATTATTTATTATTATATTATTTATTACTTTAAATAACTTAACACTGAAGTAAATACACAATACATTTACATTCTCTCTCTCTCTCTCTCTCTCTCTCTCTCTCTGAGGTTTTCGGAGAGCGGACAGTGACGGTAACTCCTCCCACTTCCTGCACCCAGCCAGAAAAGTCCCGGCGAGCGGGTCTCCCACCAATCAGCGCTCCCATAGCTTTGAGAATGACAGCAGACGTCCCGCCCCCCAGCCGCTTCCTCGCAGATCATTGGTGAGATCGTCAAAAACCACTTTGACTACAGCCTAGCAACCCCAAACGAGACACATAGTAACCACCTACCAATGCCTTAGCAACTGTGGGGCTAGCAACACCATAGCAACACTTTTACTTTTAGTAGGACATTTTTTCAGTGTTATTTTTTATACATTTTGTTTTTTATATTTATGATTTGATATATATTTTATGCATATGTTTGTATACATATGTCTGTGGTTTGCCATCACTCTTATGTTGTGATATTATTTTTGTATATTAACCTTCTCTGTAACATTTAAACACTATCTAGGTGGAGTGTGTTTGGGTTTTGTGTTAATATCCCGTTTGCTTGCATCGATCAGCCTCGGGGTGCGACGAGCCGCCGGGTCGAGGCGCTGTACGACTGCGAGGCCGACCACCACGATGAGCTGAGCTTCTCTGAGGGACAGGTGCTGGTGGTCGTGGGACATGAGGACAACGATTGGTGGGTATGTATCCACGTCCTGCACTCTGATTGGTTCTCCCAGTGGTGTGGACTCTTAAAACGGTCTGCTATCAACCGATAAACAATGCTTTTAATGGCGATAGATAAGGATCTGTAATCATGGAGAGTGAACGCAGCAAAGATGGGCAAAGCTGAAATGTAGTATCTGTGTGTGTGTGTGTGTGTGTGTGTGTGTGTGTGTGTGTGTGTGTGTTACAGCATGGTTACATAGAGGATGAACCGGATCAGAGAGGTTTGTTCCCGTCTTCCTTCGTCCAGCTGCTCTTGGACTGACATGAACCTGGTCTGAACCACATAACACCAGGACCGGTGCAGGACCAGAACCAGAACCTGGAGCTCAGGAGAACCAAACCAGATCAGTACTGAGCTGCAGAAATCGAACCAAGGTCAGACTTTCAGGTTTCTGTCCCATGCCACCCCCCCTCCAGGACTGGACCGATCTGGTGCTGACCAGCCCAGCATCCTGAGTTCACATGATCAACGGTCCTGCCACAGCCCATGTCGTCATAGCAACCGCTGTTTCTTATGCCTTCTGTTACCATGGAAGCGTTAAAAATTGACCTTTCAATTAAGAATCTAGACCAGACTAGATCTTCATGTAGCTCAGGTCAAATGATAATGTTGCCATGGAAACTGCCTCGCACTCCGCCAACGAGTCGAGTCTGATGTTGATGATACTTTTATTTATTTATTTATTTTAAAGCAAAAATAATATTTTATTAAGAGCACAGATACTCCACTTCAAAATAAAACAATCCACTTGAATTTTGAAGTTCATCTGAACCCGTTTCCCCTTCCTGTTGTAATGTATTGTAATCTATTTAATGTTATTAATCCCGGGGGAGATGAATCAGCACTTCTGTCCCATCTCAGGCTCCGCCTCCTCGGAGAGGCGAGGCTGACAGCGATAGTGTGATAGTGAAGACCAAAGGATAAATACCAGTCATTCAGGTGACATCAGAAGAGGCGGAGCCTGTATTGGGATACAGCTGACGCTTCCAGCTGCCTTTCGATGTCACAAGATATCGCCACACCTCAGTGAGTCAGTGAGTTCCTGCCCAATATTGCAAAATGTATTTGCTCAGTTTACCATTGAAACAAGGATCTTTTTCACGTTACAAGATTGTTTACGCTGTAATGACATATTTTCTTGTTATCACTACAAAAATAAGACCATTTTATCAAGAAATGTTTTCATAACTTCATTAGTTATATCAAAATGTTTTTTTTCTACAAAATGTTCTTGTTGAAGCAAGAAATGTAATGAGAAGTTACATGATAGAAAAACAAATGATTGAGTAATTGTTAAACATTTCTTATTGTTGTTGGGATCTAAAGAAAAGGTCAGAATAACATGACTTGTAACGTCTTGTACTGAAAATTGAGCTGAATGTGTATTTTTGTTAATGGCGGCAGCAACACACACACTGCCATGAGGAAGAACTTTTATCAACTTCCTCAGCAGAACTTCTCTCATCTGGGTTTGATTGTGTCAACATTTACCTCCAGTGGTTGTTTTTTATTTTGTTTTAAAAAGGAAAAAAAACAACAAACACTTAAGTTTTGTTTCTCTTTATTTCATTTAAAGTGACAGCGGTGGCTTTATGGTTTGATTGACATCACAGTGCTTCTGTCTGTTTGGTAACTATGAATGAAATTAAATGACGATCAGCAGGTTTGTTAAGTGAAACTGACATTTCTTTCTCTTTTATCAAACGGTCACAGTTTAAACATGAAGAGCTGAATTAAAGCTATAACAAATGAACATACAACAAACACGGATGATTTGATTTTATCTTCCTGCATTCCTGACACAAATATCCTCTCCATTTCCAGACTGCAGGGAATCTAATAAGCACAACTTTGGATTTATAGTCACAACAAACTGATTTTTTTTTTTCAGTGTGAGTAAATAAATCTTTTTTACTTCAACTTATTCTGCAAATTCCAGTCCAGCACAGGACTCTGGAGGGCTGCTGCTCCACCATCTAGCGACTGAGCGTTCGCGTCTCAGCAAAAGAAATCCTATAAAAACAAGCAGCAGATGTTTCAGATTTTGATAATTCAGCACTCGGGTTTTAAGAGATAGTCGACTTGTTCAAGACAAACCAGATTAAACTTGTTTACGAGCAGAGCATCAGCCTCCAGATCCTAATTCAGCATGTATGATTATTGATAGAGGCCTCGGTCTGCTTCAAAGTGCTCGTTGGAACGTCTTCAGAACTCCCTTTCCAAACAGCTGCATTTCACTGAACGGGAACAGATTTGTTGGGCGGAGCTCAGTGTGGTGTTGGGATGCAGCCAGGATGAGGCTACGCCGACGGGCTTTTCAGAAAACCATTAACAATTCATATTAGAGGCACCAACAAGTTTGTTTGAAGCAGACTGAGCTCTCTAGGGAGCGACTTCACACCGACAGGTTGGTCTGAATCTGGAGTTTAGCAGCACTGCAACCAGTAAGCACCTAGATCTGCTTTATAATGGAAAAATAACACACCTTTAATGTACTGTGTTTGTAAAGGTAATCCCAGATAAAAATGTCCAGCCAGATTGTGGGTACATTTAGTGCATAAAGTAATAAGCCACTATAAGATGCTGCTGACTATTGCAATGGGTCAAGCAGCAAAATTTGCTCCCGAAGAAATTTAAGGCATTTCTGATTTTGCACAAAGTGTTAATTCTAAAAAAAAGAAAAAGAAAAATATTTGTTGACCTTTGTACACAACAACAATTAGGTGAAAATGTGATCTTTAAGAATAATATGACGAAATTGAAAAAGTGTTTTCACAACGCCAAATTCTCCATATGCGTGGCTGCGGGTTCATCAAGATTTATGTCGATATGTTTCCATTCCGAACACAGAATTTGCAGAGTAGCTATCATGCAAAACAAAGGCGTAGCTGGAAGAAACTAACAGCGATCTCAAACTCAGATTCAGACTTCCTCAGTGTGACAACGTTCTGAAACTGCTGCGCATCGTGTTAACAAAGCCACAAAACGTTCCGTTGACAATCAGCGACCGTTTTTTGTACATTCACAGTGCAGCTGCTTTAACAGGAAGTCCAGTAAGACAGACTGACTGCTCTGCTACCTGCTGGGCTGCTCAGTCTGCCTTCATTCATATGGTTGGTTAGTTTTTGGTTGGACTTACATTGCACTACATTTTCCACTCATCCATGCACTGATGGTGTAACTGATTGTTTGACTTTGTCCTTGTTAAGTTTTGATTAATAAATCTTTAGTTCAAAGTCGTGCAGGTTCTCTTCGTCTTTGTCGCTCCGTAGTTAAGTTCCAACAGTCTGCAGCTTTAGTCATCGTAATAAAACCATCTCAAGTCGTTTTAGCTACTGGTGCTGAAAACTACTCCTTTAAAACATAGGAAACACTAATAAAATGGCCCTGCTTTAGTTAGCGAAAATCTGCTGAAAACCTGCAGACTGTTGACTCATCACCACATGGAAAACCTCACACAGCCTCTTCCAGCTCCATATATGGTCGAGGCAGGAAGTTTCACTGGCTTCCATTCTTTAAAACGTAGACGTGAGAGGAAAACTCCAAAAACATTTGTTGTCCTGTTTCCAGTTCAAGTCTGTCAGGACAGAAACATCCTCCAGGTCGGGACGGCTTGCGTTAAGGTTAGAATAAATGGATGGAATACACATCATGTAAAATATAAAATGTCTTGTCACATGTGTTGGACAGAGAGGCAACAACAACGCCTCTTTGTGCCATTTCTTCTGCTGGGCAAAGTGCTTCAATATAAAAGAGGTTATCCCCGTATAATGTCTATAAAATCCAATAGAAAATAGGCTACATACATATATATATATATAAAAAAAGTCTGTGGTTTTTTCCCGCTCAGAGCAAAACTTGTGGTTGATCCTCAGTCGCAGACGGCAGGACATACGTGTGAGCAGTGGAGGGTCCCGAAAAACAGTCTGTATGTTCAAGTCAGCTGGAACTCATTTAAAGCAGCAGGAGTCTGCATGGTGGAGGTGCCACGTTTAGCTCCTCCCACCCCCCGAAAAGGCTTCATCCACAGGTATGTAAAAAACAGGGCAGCCAAACAGCTGCTTCAGTCCAACATGCCTGGATGTCTGACTCAAGGCAGATTGCAAGAAGTACACAGGTCTGATTCCTGACCCCCACAGCCAGAACTTGCAGTTGTACACGGTTAAGAGTCAGCTCAAATATGAGAAGAGGCGGGTGTGCCGATCCAAGACGAGATCGATAAGTGTCTAAGAAGGTCGGTCCATCTGTAGATCAGCTTGTTATGGTGAGGGGGGGTCAGCAGGTCGGTCAGAACCAGGTCTCTGTAGGTAAGTGGTTGTGTCACAGGTGCAGACTGATCTTGCCCTCCTTGGCGAGCTGCTGGATGATCTGCGTTTCAAAGTCGGCGCTGTGGACTCCGGTCTTCCTGAAGGCTCCAGCATAGCGATTCTCCTCCCAGTAGTGATGCCAGTTCCCCTGCTTGTCGGCGCCGTAACCGAACACCGACACCTAAACACGAGACAGGAAGTGATGCCGTGATGTACCGCGGGACACGACATAACCACGTATACAGTAGTAACTGTCACTAAACACATCCTGCGTTTGTACATTTAAAAGTGACGTGTTTACTCATAGAATAATGATGCATTTGAGAGCTCAGGGACACTCCATTCCCTCCTACCTGGTCACAGGTGTGCAGAGCGAAAATGATGGCCAGCATGCCAGTGGACGGGTAGCGACCGTGACCCTCCGTCCAACGTTCGTGAGCGTACCTAAAGAACACCGGGTTCACCACCAGAACCTGCACACACACACATACACACAAGTGTTACCATGGCAATATGTTCAATACATTTAGTCTCTATTGTTAGCAGCTTTCATACAACATATAAACTTCTTTAACTGTGTAGGAAAAATGTATGAATGAACGTTCTTTGGTGGAGACTTGCTATTATTTTCATTATTTTGTTTTAGCGGTTTGGTTTCCAGTAATCAAAGGAGAAGAGGACATTTGTAAGACAGTAACTGTGATAAAGAATGAAGATGTCTGCAAGCTAAAAAAGCTACATTTACATGAACTGAAATGAACCTTTTGTAAACGCAGCAGAATCATAAGTAGAACAAAGCTTTTATGTGCTTCTGTGTAAAACACTTAAATCAAAATATTACACATTACACCTTTAAATGAGTCAAAACATTATTTAAAAAACAGAAGCAATGAAAACCAAGCTGATAACAGGAACAACATTTATCTTACCTTGTCTTTATCAGCCTCCACGCGGTCTTTAACCCGCATGTAGGTCCTGAAAACACACACACACACACACACACACACACACACACACACACACACACACACACACACACACACACACACACACACACACACACACACACACACACACACACACACATCAGTGTTGGGAACGTTACTTTAAAAAAAGTAATTAGTTATAGTTACTACTTGTTCCAAAAAGTAACTGAGTTAGTAACTGAATTACTTTATAATAAAAGTAACTAGTTACCAGGGAAAGTAACTATTTGCGTTACTGTAAAAATAAAAAGTTGCTTTATGTCAAAGAATTTGGATTTTTCTTGTAATGAGATGGCAAACTGTAGTCTTGTAGTCTACTCCTATAGTCGCGTAGCGTGTAGTCTTGTGTATAATAATTGAGATCGCATTCTCCGCACCTGCATGCGGGAATAATTAAAACTTGAGGAGAAATTATACAGTGGGAGACGCTGTGTCTGTCATATATCACAAAACAGGGTTAGAGCGCACAGCAGTAGACATAATGACGGCGCCTCCACGAGCCGCCGCACCGTTCATCATCATCATCATCATCATCATCATCACCACCACCGTCTTCACCATCCGCGCTCCACAGCTATACCGGATTCCCGTCCAACACCAGAACGGCGGGACACCGGGGCCCGCGTGGCCCTTGCGCGCCACTCAGACCAGCAGCAGCCCAAACTCCGGCTACAGCTCGCGGCAAGTTTGCACGTTTCTCCACGGACAACAAGCTGCCGAGACCGGGCACGAGCGGCGCTAGCAGAACACGATCCTGACTTTTTTTTTTTAACCGACAAATTCAATTCATAGTAACGCACCGCATTTAACGTTCAGCAACGATAACGGCGTTGTAACGACGGAAACAGTAATTAGTTAGATTACCCCGTTACTGAAAAAAGAACTGAAATATACACATATACTGTGTGTGTATATATATATATATATATACATACATACATACTGTGTGTATATACAGTATATATATATACTATATATATATATATATATACTGTTATACATACATACTGTGTGTATATACAGTATATATATATATATATATATATATATATATATATATATATATATATATATACACACACACATACATACATACATACATACTGTGTGTATATACAGTATATATATATATATATATATATATATATATATATACACACACACATACATACATACATACATACTGTGTGTGTATATATACACACACAGTATATATATATACTGTGTATATATATATATATATTTTTTTTTTTTTTAATTTTTTTTTTATTCTGTTTTTATGCTGGGAGACATTTTGGTTTCAGGATCATCTTATTTCAATTATTTGATCGTTTTTCCACTTAAAAGGATGTTAATTTCAGAAGTTTATATTATTATTTTATGATATAAATAAAACTATATATATATATATATATATATATATATATATATATATATATATACACACACACGTAACGACAACTGAGCGTATTCCTCTCTATGTGTGAGATTTTGAGTACGTTAGTATCTGTTTTTGTACATTTTGACTTGGCCGGTGGACAGCGCGCTGGTCAGCCACTCCAGGTCTCTGAGTTTGAACGGCAGCAGGACGAGGCTGACGCCATGAGCAACATCCACAGCGCTCTCTGGATACAGGAAGTGATGCGTCGTCCGATTCCCAACGTCCTTCTCAAATCCTCGAGTCACTGCCTTGTTCATCCTGCGGAGGTGAAACGTGAGGAGGAGGTCAGAAGGAGGACGATAAAGAGGGTAAGAATGTGTGTGTGTGTGTGTGTGTGTGTGTGTGCACGTGAAGACACACCTACCGGATTACGGAGCCGTGGGAGTCGATCAGGTGGCCGTTACCTGACTGTTGCAGGTTGCCGGAGTTGCCAACCACCGCACAAGTACGGCAACGGGAGGGGAGGGGCCTAAAGTCCACAGCGGGTGGGGAAATTACCTTGAACATCTCTGACATCACTTCCTCTAAAGTTTGGTCGTTACCAGACCGCTGGAGACTCTGTGGAGAAATGAGAGTATCTCACATTACTTTTTAATATAGTTTCATTTTTCATTTTATTCAGGGATTCCTTTAAAATAGATTTTCCAACAGCTCTAAAAATACCTTTTCTGTTCATTCTTAATTTACGCTGTAAAATAAGGGTCTACAGTGTGGATCAGGCTGATGATGTTGGCAGCATTTCAACCCCCTCCGCCCCTCTTTAATCTACTAATGGTTTCTGTAGCAGGACGTAATCTATGAATGCAGGGAAAGACTCAGACAGCTGACAGTTTCTACAAAACCAAAGTTAAGACTTTTTACATTTCTATTTTCTGAAAATACAGATTTTCATTAATAGTCCCGACTATTTATTAAACTAATTGTATAGCACTTTGCAGTGTGTAACACATCTTTGGACTTATAATAATAAATCAGTGTGATTCAGCTGATTTATCAATTCTCGGTGTTGACACATAAATTCAATGCTGTCAAGTCACTTCCAGTCTGCAGCCTGCAATCCATTACTGTACAGGGGCTCATACTTTGTTATTGCTCTTAAAGAATAATACAAAAAACACACATTACTATATAAAGCAATAAAGGCTAATCGTAGCTATCTACTATACTTTTTTAAAACTTCTTTTGGTGATTTGATTCATCCTCAAAATCAAAAGTATGCCTGTGGTATACAATAATCTAATATGTAAATAGAAACTGTCATACTGTAGAATTTAATAAAAAGTCATAGAAAAGTATGTTATGAAGAATTACAGTTTGTCACACTATGTCATTAAACACTGATGTCATAAAAAGACATGGTATAGTATGTCATAAATACTAATTATTGAGGTTAATAAAAGTTTCATAAAAACATCACAGTATAGTACATCTTAAAATATCATTAAAGAGTGCAAAAAATACTGGTATAGTATGTCATACAAAATTTGATATGTAAAAGAGTAAATAGTATGTTGAAAAGTCATGAAAAAAGTAATAGTATAATAGGTTGAAAAAGCCAGTTAATTAGAGAATGGGGAAAAGAGTAATAAAAAAGAAGGCACAGTGTAATATGTGGAAAAAAGTAATGAAAAAAAGCCATAGTCTAATATGTAGTGTGTAAAAAAAAGAAAAGAAAAGAATAAAGTCTGTAAAGTATAGTATCTCGAAAAACATCATGAAAAAAGTATAGTTTGTTGAAAAAAAGTAAATATGGTATGCCATGAAGAAGTCAGAAGAAATCCACAGTATGGTGAATCTCTCAGGTAGTAACAACAACAGTAACATTATTAAAATGATCTTTACCAGCCACCATCTGAGTGCGTCGGGGTCAAAGTTGTTGTTGGTGTCTCGGAGGACGGGCTGCTGTTTGGGGTCGTAGCGTTGGCTGAACCAGTCCGACACCCCCAGGTCAGAAATACAGGATTTAGTACAACCGCACGACCTGAGAAGACGACGACACAGACGAGTCACACACGGGACACAAAAAAAAGAGGAAACGTGGGAGTCCACGACTTCCTGCGTGTTACCTCAGGTCATACTGGGAGCTCTCTTTAGGTTTTTGCTTGGCTTCAGGTTGGGGGGTGCGGGGGGGAGCAGGGGTCCTGGGAGGCTCAGGCTTCAGATCAGCAGGAGGCGCCGTTGGTTCTACGACTGCAAACCCAAACAGACTGAGAGTCAGAGAACAGTGCATGGGAGCTCTGCTAACACTGACCCTAACTCCATTCAGAAGTTTAAAAGTAATTTGCTTATCGTCTCACAGAAGCACCTAACAAACCATGACTTAAGACTTTTTAGAAATTGTCGTCATTATGTAGTTATTTCGGCATCCTTTTTTATCCGTGTATTGCAATTAAATCCCGACACGTTACATACTGCTGTAGTAAACCAGCCGACATTTGCTAACACTACGACTGCAACTGATACAAGATCTATTTCAACAATTTTAACAAACAACCTATACAAATTTGGTGAATATTGATCAAAACTGTCGTTGAAGATGTCTAGACAGTTGCAGCTCCATCAGGCAAAACAGACAGAAAACACGTGAAACCTGGTTTGAGATCTTTTGATGATGACATCAGCTCCTCACCTGTCTCCCTGCCAGTGGGCGTGGCCCAGCTGATGGGCAGGGCTAATGACAAAGGCAGGAAGTGTCTCCTCTGGATGCTCTGACTGGCGAGCATGAGGAAGAGGAGGGCAGCTGTCAGCACGCCGACGCACAGCTTCCTCCTCATCAACATGGCTGGACGGATGATAAGTGGGCGGCGGCAGGAGGAACGGCGGGTCGTCGTCGATCTGTCAATCGAACGTTCAGCCTGCTATGTCAGCATATTCAGACCTTGTCATCTTGACATTTCCGTCCGTTCCGTCATCTCTTCGCTCGGCTTCATCTCCATGAAGCCCGGCCTTCCTGTCCGGTGCACCTTCCTGCTTTCCAATTGGTGTAGACGGGGACGATGGTCACACCTGATTCAGGCAGAAACACGCAGCGACATCAGCATCATCAAAAATAAGTGAGAACCACATTTGTTTGCTTAAAATCAATACTTACTTACATTATAATACATGACAGAATTATAATTGTGTTAACAACCTCAGCGTTCTCCTTGTATGTGCAGACTTTTGGCACAAGCTCAACCCAAAATGCTTCCGAAACATTAATGAACTGTCGAACTCGACTGCTGCAGGAATAGATCATCCATTACAGACGTGAAACTTACTGTGTATTACAACACCGCAGACTCTGTACAGTAGCCTTAACTGGTATGTGCCAGGTCCTAGTCTTCCACGGTTTGTGAGCTGTTCACTATTGTAAGCCAGTTACCTCCTGAACAATCCATACTGGCCATAGTTCTGGCTACACTTCAGACTGCGAGAGCTGCACTCGCCTCAGTCTTCAAAGTTCAGGAGCTGGAAGAGAGAATATCCACTCTATGCCAGATCCAGGAGGATGAGAGGCTCTTGGACACCCTTGGATCAAGTGGACGTGCAGCAACAGCGGTGGCGGAGCTGGACTCGACGGTTCCGTGCACAGTGTGCCAACTCCCCGACCCTGCCAACTGATCCGTGGATCCAGCTCGGAGCAAGGCCAAGACGGGCAGCTGTCGGCTCCACACCTGCAGCTGCAGCAGCATTGGAGAGTCTGCGATCTTTAAGTATAAGAGAGCCTTCTCCCAGAGCCCTCGGCCCCGAGGCAACCAGCTGAGCAACAGACTTGACATCCTGAATGAACATGATTTTCCGCTGCTGTCTGGTCACCACCTGCAGCCCGTGGAAAGCGTCCAGAGCGTTGGCTCGAGCCACGTTCCACACGGCCAATGTTCATTCTGCCCATGGGAGAGTAATAAGTGTCCCGTTACTCCACAGCCCCTCTGGGCCGAGCCCCGCCATCCTCGAGAATAATTCACAACTCTACTACGAGACTCTTTCCCTGAGGCTGAAGTCTCCGACATCACAGCAAAGATCCCAGATGTCATGACTAACCACTCCTCTTCATGGAATAATGATTCATGACCATGAGTTGTTGGTACAGAGCTCTGGACGCAGTAAAGAAATCTGTCCTGATCCCTGTCGTGAGAAATTTTAAGTCTCCACGCTTGGGTCAGCCTACACTGTATTAAATGATACCCACAAATGAACTGCAGCAAAACCTGACCCCTTTAGTATTGTCCCAAATGCCCCAGGACCAACAAAGAACCCACTGTCTCACCTCATGCCACCTGCCTCACGCAGCATATCATCCCAAGCCCTATGCAAAGTCAGAAATATCAACATTCATGAGGTCGAGACCTGGCAAGTAAGGGATCAGTGGTGCAATCGCTGTGTCACATATGGATATTCTGACTGCTGCGTCATCATGACCACTTGCACAGTCCCAACTGTTGAAAGAGATAACGGACACAATTGCACCTCATCTGCTCAATATTATCAACCGTGTCCTTTCCTCTGCATGAGTGCCTGAACTCTTAAGATGGCGTGCATATAAAATATATAAAAAGTATAATAGCCAAGTCGTCATTTATTTAAAAAACATGAAGAGTCGTTTGGACGCAACTTTAAGAGGCACTGAGGAACAATAACACTTTTTGCAAAGAGTGGTTTTCAAGAGTTCCACAGTACAGAAACGGCTCTCCTTCGTGCAACAAATGATTTATGACGGGCTGCAGTAGTTCTGGACAATGCTCTCGTCTCGGACAGCAACATTCTTATGGAGAGACTGAAGGAATCACTGGAATATTTCTCCCCCTCTACCTGGAAAACACATGCTCCGATTTAATGACAGAAAAAAACCAGAAATGCTTTTATATCGTCATCATCCTCGACTACGGTATCTCCATCTTCTCCTGTTTAAATGTATCCAGAACTCAGCAGCCAGATTATTAGTTAAATAGGAGGTCCTGTAGTACCACTTCAATTGTAGCATCACTGCACTGGTTGCCCATTATGCTTATAAAACCGTTTGTTATTAATTACACACAAATTATATTAAATAACTTATGCATGGGACCCAGCCAAAACAATTGCGATATTATCCCGATAATACTCAAAATATAAATAAAGAAAGAAGTAGGGTAATTTTCGCATAGACTTCTATGCAATCAGACTTCTTTTTGCAAATGGAGGAGTCGCCCCCTGATGGCCAGCAGAAAGAATGCAAGTCTAAGGCACTTCAGAATTGGCTTCACTACTCAGAACCAGAGGTTACTGTCCTGTAACGCAGAAACTAGAACAAACTTCTGATCTATAACAAACTATTTATAAGAAACTAATTATCCATAACTAACTATGTACTAAGAAACTACACAGCTGAGGTCACCAAAGCTTCTTTTCACTCTGAGGAAACGGCAGTGAAGCTCAACACAAAGAAAACGAAGTCTGTGTTCCAACCAGAGACGTTGGCGTCGTCAGCGATGATGTCATCACCACCACCAAGAAGAGGAAACACACGAGGGTGAGAGAGGTTCAAGCTGATTTTTTTTGCTGATGAATGTAGTCACCCTCTTCCTCTCACACCCCACCTCTCCTCATGCAGGAATGTCTCCCTGCAGACAGACTCGTTGTCTGAATACCAATCAGATCTGGATTCAGTTCAGCTTCTTCTGTGGAAGCACTCGCTCTCCTTCTGTCCACTTCAATGACTCTCTCCCTCCCTCTCTCTCTCTATCCATGTGCGTGTATTCAGTTGTGTAACCGATATTTATTTTTCTAACGTTTGTTAGAACTGTTTCGACACACACACACACACACACACACACACACACACACACACACACACACACACACACACACACACACACACACACACACACACACACACACACACACACACACACACACACACACGACTAATAGCGTTACTTTTCCCTTCTAGCAGCTCTAAAACTCCTTTCAAACCTGCCTCTGTTACATGAATGTGATATAACTTTAAAAAAAATACTTTTCTGTGACACTAAACAGTTCTACTCAGAGATTGATCAAATTATCTGCAATAAGTCAATCACTTAAATAATATAATTTTATCTGAAATACAATCACAAGATTTTACCACAGATAAAAAAACAATACAATAAATTAATCGTGAACTATAATTATCATTTCAATTTTTATTACTGATTTAATAAATGCATGAAGTATCATTTATCGCCATTTTTTCATGCATCATTTATTTATGCAGGGAGACCTTATGATTTATGAATACATTATTTGAAATGTTTAAGAGTTTTAAGCATATTTTGATAATAATCGGGAAATTATCGTGGATCATGTGGCGGGTCAGGATTTTCCTCTTCCATTGGGATAAAAAAAAAGAGAAAAGGAATCACAAAATAGAGTCGTTCTGTGTCATTCAGTTAGATTGGGCTGTTCATTATGCAATGCCTCTGTCTTAACTGCCTTACTATAACAGAGAGATAAGACTACTGTAACCACTCAAATTACTGCAATTATCACCACACCTTACCACTACTGTTACTTGCGATTTAGAGAAAAAGGACCAGAGGAGGCGAGTCAGGACAGATACATCAAAACACTGACACATATTTGTTCTCACCATTTGTATCGTCCCCAGGCGGCAAAGTTCAACACTGTCAGGAGAAAAACCGGGGGGAAAAATCCAGATAGGAAACTCCTGAATTTGCATCTGCGTTAGCATGTTAGCACAGAGCTAGAGTGTGTGTGTGTGTGTTGACTGTGCAAACTCTTCCCGGTACAAAGGCCTTTAACACAGAAGTCATTCAGAACAAAACTAGTGGGTGTAGATCTGAAAGCAGTGGATCAATATCTGGTGGACAGAGCTAACAAACCATTACTTCTGACTTTTCACAAAGTGTCATCATTGTGTAGTCATTTCGGCATTCAATTTATCACTTTTCACTCGTCTGGTCACCCAATTTTGGTTGCAGCCGTTGAGCCGAGCTGTAATCAGGTAAACAGTGTTAATCTGAATGGTGTAAAAGAGGGACAATGGACGGTAACGACGATCAGCCGAGAGTGTCTGTGTGTTATTTTAAGGTTTGGGGGGTGGGGGCTCACATGGTTTCCTGTACAGAGAAAAAAACCTCCTTCCGTCGCAGGAGTATCACTCGTTCTTGTAAAAGGCACTGAGACAGAAAGGGTGTCACACACTAAAGTTCTTTATGTACGGTGCAATCGTGGTATATCGAGGGCTCTCCTTTCCGTGATTACGGTGGAATCTCTGTGTAAAAACGCCTTCCCTCTCTCTCTCTCTCTCTCTACGTGACCTCCGACCTCTGTTGACGCCAGAAAGAAACCAGCTGCTCTGCTGATGGGAGTACAGCACCGGGCTGAAAAACAACGGCACCAGAATGGTGTCAGTTCTCACACTATCTGCCATGGTGATTTAAACGTGTCTACTTTAAGTTTACACAGAATGAAGAGGGGTGATGATGTCCTGAGAAGACAGACTTTATATGAAAACAACGTATTTTAGTCACGTTATTTGTCTATCTTGTACATAAAAAAAATATTTGATGTAATTCCAAGCTACAGCTGTCGCAGCTGGTTGTGTGGTAAAAACAATAAGTGGAAAAAGGAAGCTCAATGCCCTCGCTCTCTCTAACAAAGCAAAAGTCAGTGTGAGACTCATGATCAACACATACTATTAGGAGACACCACTAGATATTGGTAAACCCCAGATCGGTGTGAAAGACGTTTGACGAGCTGTCAAAACACAGGACAGGCAAGCACGACTGATAAGAGAGAGAAAAGGGGAAGTAAGAAACAAAACAACAGACAATTTTCAGAAAGGAAACAGTGTTGAAAGGGTTGTTTAAATTTGAGTTTTTTTTAGAGGAAATTTTCCTTGAAGAACTAAAGTCAGGCGTGTGAAAGCTGAGTGTAGAGATCCCGCCTTAATCAGGGAAAGGAGACTGAACTTAGGTTCATTGGCTGGCCCAAGTATCTGCCATGGTATTAGGGATGGGGAGTGGGGGATTGTGGGGAATTTCAATTACCTAGATAATCATGAAGATGTCACGAGCGACTTGGGAAAAAAGCCGCCTAGTTTGCTATCATGGTAGAGAAGTGAAAAACCTGTTGTTTAAAAAAAAAAAAGGATACAATAAATATATTTTCTTTATTTATGTATACGTTATTCATGCAGGGACACCTTGTGATTAAAGATGATTTTTCACTTGTTCTTTACAAAAAATTAAATGTCATCTGTGACGCAAAACATTTTTGTTTCTTAAAATGTAAAGTGGTTCCAGTTTTACACACATTTGGATGATTATCGTGGTAATACAGGGAATCGCAACTATTTTGGTTGGGATAATCGATGACATTAAATTTTCATATCATGAATGAAGCCAATAAAGCTAATTGAATGGAGTTGAATATTAAAAAGGGAGAGACACACTTTGGTATAAAGGATATCGCTGACGGTTGACACATACATCTCTCAACTCTGTCCAATGATGAACTAGGAGTTCCACAATCCTCTGCTTCTATTCAGGTAGACTTGAGGGTTATTACTCAGCTCTGCCTGTGAATGTTTTAGTTTTTCCATGAGGACGGCAGGAACAGGACATTGTTATTTTTGTCAAGTGTCACTGACCAGAAGCAGGATGGAAAATGTGCCTCGCTGAGGTTAGAAGTTACACTCGGACACACTTTTAACTAGCTCACTTCCTGTCACGTTTATGAGACCGTCGACTCTCCAGCCGTCTGAGCTTCTGTTACATACGTTTGCTCTACTTTGAACTCGCTGTACAGCTGTAAACTCTGAAAAGACACCCACTTCCTGTCTTTCCCTCTGCAGCCCTGATGTTTCGCCCTTTTTTCCCCTTAATATAAAAGTTTTTTAATGCTTTTTCCATTCCCATGAATGGTGGCTCGAAGGATAAAAAAAAAAAAAAAAACAACAACACTTTTTTTTAAGTCGTCATATACGTTCTGTGAGAAATCTGTGATTGTTATACTGTAGAAATGAAAACGACTCCTTGTCTGTGACAATCCATTTCTGTAGTTCAGATTTAGAAACAGGCCTCTATAATTACATCTCTGTCCAAATAAAGAGAGGGAGGTTTGACTCTCAGACCATGCAGCCAGTCTCTCCATCTATAATTATGTCATGTATCCAATTTCAGTTGTCACATCAACCTAAATATCATAAACACGGAGTCACACCGACCATCAACAGGACAGCTGTTATACAGGCAGACAAGCACACAGCAATTATATTACCTAAATAGGGTTTATGGGAACAAAAGGGTCAAAATAATTGTATGAAATACATAATAGGTTTACTTTTTATTGCTAAGGACCACACTATGTCTGTTATAGAGATACAACACGAGGTAGAAAATAGTCACCAAGACAGGCAGAGATAAAATGAGGATACTACAAAAATATACAATGGAAGTTTACAGTGATCAGGTTTACTAAAGACCAAGTATTATCGGAGTATAGTCAAACCCAATCAGTCAAAATAGACCAACTAAGCTATCAAGTAACATATATCAGCTTCAGATATCAGGCTCCTCCCACTGCAGATTTACATTAAGCCACAGTCACTAATGTTTCAAAATAAATGAACGAAAAATATGGTAATTCAGTAATTTTCTGTAAGATTAATCAAAAAGGTAAGTAACGGATCAATTTCAGATTTTAAATACATACAATACAAAGCCACCACTATAAAAGCACAATTAGACATAACAATTAAAATCAACTGAGACAAACTGCTACGTTGTAATAATAATAAAAACCATGGAAGATGAGAAGAAGACCTACAATAGAATAAGAATAGGCTAACATTTAATATGTAATATTATATGGAAATATTAAAAACACACAGATCGTTATTCATAATAGAGAAAAGTCTAAATCAACCCCACAGACAAATATAACTGAAGTATTATACAGTTTGTGATTCTATACAAACTGTAGGAATATTACAAGAAACAACAGGGAAGTATGTCAACGTCAACACACGTTTAGAAAGATCATAGGATTACTGACGAAATACTCTTATTTATTACCTTTCTGCAATGGGAACAATAAAGTTTAATTTGTAACTGGGAATCAATACATTTTATCTTAGGCATTTTGAAGGAAATGCACGAACTTTTTCCAATATTTTTTTAATAAAAAGTACAATCAAATCGAAACAGAGCTGCTGAGGAGCACAAAAAAACTGTAAAAATAAATAGAAAAGCACAAAAGATGAAAGAAAAAATCGAAAAAAGTATTGTACGAATATCATGGGACGCAGTGGAATGCAGTTGAGGGAGTAGACCAATCATAACTCTATTATAGAGATACTATAGAGTATATATACTATATCATAGTATAGTATCAGAACACGCCGACAAGCTAATGATTGTACAGCACAGAGCAGTACAACAGACAAAAAAACCACTGCAGTTATATTCTGTAAAGATTTACTACAACCGCTTGGTTTCTGGTGCTGCCGTTGCACTAAATTACCTCCTGAGGATCAATACTTTGATCTTATCTTAAGTGTTTCTGTAGGAAACGTGCAGATAAAAGAGATAAAATACTGTTAGCGTGCAATAAAATCAGTAGCTCGGGAAATGTTAAAAATAAGCAGTCCTTCAACGAGACAACTACAGGCTTCTGAAAGAGGAATATTACAGGGATATTATGAAACATAATAATACAGCGGAGTCTAGACTGACCACACAGGGAACCGACACGGACAGAGCTTACACGGTTCTATGCAAACACTGCACGAACATGAAATGCTAAAGTACAAACAGAATGAAGAGAGAGAGAGAGGAAATACTTTAGAAATACTATAGGAGAGTATAAATAAATGGAACAACTATCCACACATTATTCAAACCGAGAATATAATTCAATAAAAGAATAGGCTACCAGTCAATAAGGTTACTTATTACTATAAAAACCTAAACCTATACGTTTGGCTTCTGTAAAGTCTCCAAACCACAAACAAACCAAGCATGTGGTTTTGTAGAAATATCATGCTATAGAATACGAGTGGAGTTCATTAAGGTCGCCGAAAGTTGTACTAGAGGAGACAAAGGTTCCACACAGACACACGGTTCAGTATTACTCATCACGCTCCCCGAGCCATGTGCCGGCTGAGTGAATGAAACATCCACATGCTCACTACCATTTCTGCAGAACGCTGCAGAAACCAG
>NC_139916.1:4368043-4399963 GCF_963514095.1 Eutrigla gurnardus | reverse complement strand
GCAGAGCTGAGAAGCCCCGCCCACCGGAGGGAGGGAAGGCGGGGGGAGGAGGAGGAGGAGGAGGAGGGGGATTTAAATGGCGACGCACGTTTGTAGTAAATCACTAAAAACTATCAACTACGTAGATACTCTTTGCTATTAATCAACTGGAGGGACGAATTATCACACATGTAAATTCAGTTTTTCTCAAGGCTTTTAAATTAATTGGTTATCTGAACCCCCCCCTTGCTTTATGAGGCTCTTGGGATTCAAACTCAAGACTACATTTTTACACGTAGAGAGATAGTCAAAGATGGCAAACCAGCAAACAATCAACAAACCCGATAGACACATAGATTAAAATTTGCGTTCAACAGAATTGTTGACAAGCTGGTAGATTTTATTAGCTAGCTAGCAAGCGTAAGTAAAGCTAACGTAAAGTTAGTTTGTCCTATTTTCGTATAAGGAAAAATGAAATATCGGACCGTTAGTTATTTATCACACATCACCTTTTTATTATATTGCACTTATTAATAAATTACAAAAACACGGAGCTGTTTCTACACTTGCACTTGTTCTAAGATACACTTTTACACGTCTGTTTCAAACACTATGGGTTTTACCCAGAAGGTAAGGTTATTGTCATATTAGATATAGCTGAGCAACAGAGGTCAAATCCTTTCCATCTCATACCCCTGATATTTGAATGATCACTGTACCTAAATAATTACATCTAAAACAAGTGTAATAACAAAAAACTAAAAGCTACTGTCTCTCCATTGCGTTGACAGTACATTTATCGTTATCGCCAGTGAACTTCAGTATTTGGTAAAGTAATGCCGTTTTGTTTGGGTGTGCAATATACATTTGCCACAGATTAGAACAGAGCTGCTTCCGTCTGATACAAAATTCCTGTATGTCTTCATTGCCAACTTTCAAACGAAACACAGAAACTTTTGAATAAAAATATAAATAAAAGACTTCTCCAACCAGATCACCTTTAAAATAAATACAAGAGATTATGTCTTACAGGAGTAATTCGGTCATGATCTTCCTCTCCACCTGTCTGTGTTGCACATGTTGGACTTCCTGTGAGGTTCGGCATAAACACAATGTAGTTCCTTATCTGAGAAACGTGAACATGTTTAAAAGCCTCAGAGATCAGCTGAGAAACAAGTTCTCGTTATCTAACAGGAAGTGACACAGACTCGTTCCCGCTCGCCTCCAGCAGCGAAGGAGGAGGAGGACAACAAAACACAGGCAGAAAATTACCAATCAATTTTAGCATTGAAGGAAAGAGAAGAAGGTTGTAATGCAGTTTAATCTCCCAACCAACTGTTGCTGCAGTGCATTCTGGGATGGACAGGAAAGGACATCTGGAGTTGATCTGATAGTGACGTTCGCAGAATGTCAGACCGCACAGAGCCAGTGAACAGAAGAGATAACACACAGACAGATGAGCATCAGCTCAACTTTCATGTGACTGTTCACGAAAACAAACCACCAGAGACACTTTCACAGGGTAATCTGATCCATTGTTGATGTGAAATATATATATATTAGGGCTGTCAAAAGATTGATTTTTTTAATCGCGATTAATCGCATTTTGTCCATAGTTAACTCGCGATTAATCGCAAATTAATCGCATTTTTTTTAGCACATTTTTTTTTCTTCTAAATGTACTTTAATGAATTTTTTTTCATATTCTTAATACTTTTAACAACATAAGGGCAAATATACTTGATTTATGAAAATGTTTATTTAACACTTCAAATATCCCCTTACCAAAACATGGGATCAAAACAGGGTTATAAGAATATATCACAAACAATTAAAGTGAACATGTCACAGGAGATAGTGTAACAGGAGAGAAGTACAGTTAGGATATAAGTGCATTGGCTTGCAAGTGATATCTCAGACTGGACGTGCTTCTATGGTAGCTCATTTCATACCCACAGTACGCGCAGATGACTTTGGTCTTATCGACTGAACTATCCGGCAGTCTTTTGAAGGTGAATTTGCCGTTCACAAATCGATTTTAAACGCGTGTGGACGCGCCGCTTCCCAGTATTGCAGGCTTGGTGGGCTGCCACTAGAGGATGATTGACAGGCGCTCTCCTTCAAACAACAGATTTTTGCGAGCGTTCGCGAGCGTTCCCGAGGCGGCGAGTCGAGCCCGGCGCCTCTGATTAGCATAAAGTAGATTCGACTTATACTTGAGGAGCGGCCAACTCGCGCGCCGTCTCTCGACATTCGCCGCAACGCTACCAGAATACAATGAATGGGACGCGGGGAAACACCGCTGCCTGTGGACGCGCACCTTCCCTCTGGATCAAGACTACAGGTGCCACCGACGGCCATAAATCATACAATGCGCGTTTTTTTTAAATTTTTTTATACCGAGCGTTAATCGCGCGTTAAAAAAATTAACGCCGTTAAGAGGATGTTGCGTTAACGCGTTATTAACGCGTTAACTTTGACAGCCCTAATATATATATATATATACTTCGAAATTACCACACAAAAAAAGTTCTCCCCAATCACCCAATCCTGGCTGCGGCGCTCTGAATTAACTGTACCGAATAACCTTTGCAGGTAGTAATAACAGCAGGTAATTGCGCAATTCATATATTAATAACATTTAAAGGTCCCATATTATGAAAAACACATTTTCTCTGGTCTCTACACCTATAAACTGGTCCTCCCTGAGCCTGTCAACACCAAGGGTGAGGAAAATAAGCGACTCCTGCATGGTCTCTGCAGCCCCCCCCCCCCCCCCCCACTGGTACAACGGCGCTACTACAGGCTGTTCAGATTCAGCTCCCGTCGTTACGTAACGAAGGAAGTCATTTGCATAGGCCGAACTCCTCTGATGATAGGAGATATCCGAGAGGGTGTTTTCCTGCAGTGAGACAGCAGTGTTTCGCAATGTGGTCGCTCACAGCTAGACACGCAGATTGCTCTGTTGTTGGTTGTACAAATCAACATAAGTGTTTATATTCCGTCCCAGCTACAGAAGAACAGAAGAGCAGTGGTTGCGTTTCATTGGCTACGGTTCGTGTTAGCTTGTATGTGTGTGCTAACCACTTCACATCGGACTGCTTCAGTAACGAGGGTCAGTACAAAGCTGGCTTTGCCTCGACACTGACCCTCGTAAAAGGATCTGTCCGGAACATACGGGACCCAGCAACTTCACCTGAGCCACATAGGCGAGCCATAGCGATAGATCCACCGCAAACAGTGGCACATGCTACTGCTAGCGTAAGCGGTATCGTCTCTGTGGCTCTCCTAGTAGGCGATGACAGATGGAGCTCATTAGCATTTAAAGGTGCAGGCACAAAAACAGCCTGTTCTCAGCAGAGCTCATTTGAGCAACTTTTAGACAGCTGAAATTCAGGACCACGGATGGGTTTGGGGCAATGCATATCGAATACAGTGTTGTTGAACCTCTGACAGCTGTGTGAAATTGATGAAAATCAGTATAATATGGGACCTTTAAAGGAATGGAGGTTAAAAGGAAAAGCATAAATGCTTTACATTTTAATTATTTAACTTTCAAACAGCTGTAAACAGACGTGACAGAAGGTGGTGAGTCTCAAGAGTTTATTTTCCATCGTTAACAGTAACATGTGTTAAACGATATACTGTAACAACAGTAATAACATCATCATGTCCTTCAGTAGTAGCAGAGATGGTTGTTAGTCACAATGTAGTTGTAACCTTGAGGTTCTCAAAGTGGGAGGCCGGCCTCCAAACAGTTTCAGGGGCGGCTCAGCGAATGGAAGCGAATAGTCTGGTCTGAAGGGAGGCCCGCAGTCTCAGACTTTGAAAACCCACATATTAAGGCATTTACATAACAGATAAAGAGGCATTCCAATCAATAAAACACATTCCAGCAACATCACTTGAGCTTGAGACAATAAATGAGTTTTAAGCACATTTTAATAATTATCGGGATAATATTGCAAATTATTTTGGCCACGATCATCGTGACATGAAATGATCATAATCTTCCCATACTTCCTACACTCTTGCTCATAATACCGTCAAACTCTGCCTTCGCTAACTACCCACCTGTAAAGTTAAGCAACACGATGATTATGAAACAGAACAGAAATAAAAAACTACTATATCGTAATTTACACATTAACGTTAAAAACCTGTAAACTTGAAGTGGGTTTGTCCTATTTATCTGTACTGAAGGCAGTCAGCAGGGGGCAGCAGAGTGTGTTCAACACCTGAGTCAAACACATAGCGCCCTCTATAGGATATCGTATATACTGCAGGAGGGCAGTTTAAAGGGATAATAACATTGTTTATTTTTCTAGATGTAAACACGACACCAGTTACGTTCTCAGCTAACTTGCAAAAAAATTAAATACGATTTTTTTCAAAATAAAACAAGAACTGTGTTTTTTCCCCATCACCAACCTTTATGATAATATATTCAAGATGACGAGAGCAGTGACTATGATACAATTGGACATTTCATTGCTGCATTCAACATTTAACTTAATTTAACAATTATCAATCTTACACGGACCACGAAGGTCTAAATTTCATGTCAAATGCATCGCTGAGGCTTTCAACAGGTTTGTTTCTCCCGAAACTGATAACTTCAAGAGTTCACATTCTGCACGGAAACAAACGACAAACCCCCGCTGTGGCCTCTCGCCTTTGATGTCATTAAACGTCTTTAAAACAGAACATAATGATCTACATCTTGATTCGGAGTTTGGTTTGGCCGGCATCAGCTGGCGCCCATGGAGAGAAGCACTTCCCTTCGCAACAGGTATACTTTGTTTTACGGACGTTTAATGGCAAGTTTAACATTTAACTGCTCGCTCGGTGTCCGGTTTGATGTGGCTTTTGTGTTGTGGTGTTGTCTTCGATGTTTCTGTTGTCTGGAAACCAGCAGCTTTCAGGAGTCTCGAGCTCACAGATAATCGATTCAGCGGACAGAAAAAAACTGAAACTGAATTAGCCCATTATAGGAAGAGACCTCGACAGATGTCTGATCGTATTTCTTCTCCACATTTATTTATGTGGATTAAAATAAGGCAACAATCTACATTCTTCTATTAAAGCTGTTTAAAATGGAAAAAATGCATCTCCGAGACAAAGAAACTGAATCACCTTGTTTAAGCACCAGAGAGCTTTTAAAGACACTTGAGAAGGCGAAACGTCTGAATTTAGCGCATTGAAAGCTGAGCACCAACATTGGAGATACAAGCTTTTTCCCTGAACGTCTAGTTTATGGCCGCTGCAGGAATGTTTCAGCTGTCGGAAAACTGAAAAGTCCCCTACCCAGAATGCCTTTCAGCTTTTCAGAGCGATTGCTCCGCGAGACATTTAAAGAGGCTTTAAAGGACTTTGTGCAGCAGAGAAAACGGGAGATACTTAGCAAAGCTTAACATTTATCATAACTCTCTTAAGAAGAGACTTATGGAACGTTTAGCAACGCTGTTTGTTTCTCGTCCCTGAATGTAAAAATTGAGAATATTGTGGTGATACTTTCATTCCACCTGTACGGATAAACGGCGATAAGGTTTAACTGTAAAACTAAAACAAAAAAAGACCTCTTGTCACACTAAAAAAGCTGCAGCAGTTCACCAACTAACCTTGCGAGAAGCTACAGCATAAGGCTCCTAAGCAAAAATATTCAATGAAGACGCACAAATACATTTTTTATCGTCACTTAATAAAAAAGAAAAGACGTATAAATCTTGCAGTGGTTTCTATCTTCATATAATATTAAACCACAGGTAGAAGAACACAGGTAGAAGCCAGGTGAATCCTCCATCATCTGATTACACACAGGTAATGTATTATATAGCAAATATACAGGAAACCTCATATGTATATATATATATATTTCATAATTTTGCTACTGCATCTTTTCTCCGCTTCCACATGAACAGACATGAGGTTTCTACGCATTGAGTTGCACGTACTAGTAGAGAATGTTTGTTTAGTCAAAGTGTTTCATAACAGAAAAATAAAAAAATCTTTGGTAAGTGGTCATGCACGGCGTCCGGACAGGAAGCAGAGTTGTAACCGAGTGGACGGTTTTAGAAAAACACAAAGACAGACGGATAAAATCAAGTCCCTCCAGGATCGTTCAGTTAATGGGGAACTGAATTTGAACTGCTTATAAAGACTTAATGCCAGTATTGAGAAAGTTAGTTGTTACAAATCTGAAACCACAGTGTGTTAAAAATGCTAATGAAGTTTCATTTTTTTTAAATTAATTTAAGATGATATTCTAAATTATTTCTTTTATCACAGCAAACTAATGTGATAAGTGGAGGATTCTTGTAGACGTAACGTGTGGACCAGTTGGTTAAAAGTTGTTCTGGAGGGAGGATATAGCAGTAGAAAAGGAAAGAGAATAATTGGATGGATGTTTGTGTGTGTGTGTGTGTGTGTGTGTGTGTGTGTGTGCGTGTGTGTGTGTGTGTGTCTGTGTCTACAGGATGACGCAGCAGCATGTTGCCGGGTAATTGTTGGCGCTGACTTGGTTCTCGTTGCCGTAGACGTAGAAGACGTGAGAGTCGCCCTTCCACTTGTAGTTCACTTTAGTGATGGGAATCAACTCGACGGTCTGCCTCTGAAAGAGAGAGAGAGAGATATTAAAGGTCATATTGATAACATTTTTATTTAAACGAATAATTAAAAAAAAACACACAGAGCTTTTTGATATTACCTTGAACAGGTAACACCAGCCATTTAGAATGAAGCACAACTATGTTTGATGCTTGTGTTATTGAAAACATATTAGTTAAGTATAGATGTCTCATACATTTCCTCTCATCAGTCATACATTTAGGTGTAAAGAAGTTGGCTACAATTATCAGAACAATAAACACATTAAGGCTCCCTCATGTGGCTCAAATGTGTACTGCACATATAAATGTTAAATAAAAGACTTTGGAAGCAAATGTATCTGGCCACCCAAATATTGAATCTCCCACTAGTGAGTCCAGACCCGTTTTTTGGGGGAATGACTGGTCTAATGTATAATATTAGACACACAATTAATTTACCAAAAATCGACCAAAAGAAAATAAGAGGGAGCCTCGATGGTGGCGACAGTGATTCCCATCTTCTCTTTTGAATTTCTCTTGAATTTGTCGACCACGTGGCGGCCTGATGACCCACCTGCTGCAGGATCCTGGAGGTCTGGGCGTACTTGCTTTGGTGATCCCTGATCAGGCGTTCGGAGGCCTCGGAGATGCTCGGGTTTGGGAACCCGAGCAGCGGGTAGAGCTGAAAAAGGAGACAGACGTTGGCAACGTCCTTCAACCGCCACACAAACCCTCATCCTCTGTTCTCTAGATGTAATAAAGGGAATGTTGAACCCGTGCTCTAGTAGACATGTTGATAATGAGCAGTGTGTAGTAGTAGTATTCAAGTGCAGTTCTCTACTGTGTGTTTGTGTACCAGGTACTGGTTGTTCTTGAACAGCTCCTTCCCGCTCACTGAACGAAGATCATCAACCTCCAGACCGGAGTTCTGCTGCACCACAAAGTCCTCCACATGGTTGGTCCTAAACACACACACACACACACACACACACACACACACACACACACACACACACACACACACACACACACACACACACACACACACACACACACACACACACACACACACACTTATTTAAATTGAAAACAGTGCGTTTGTATCAATATAAATTCACATTGTGCAGGTTTATCTTTTTGCCACTAGAGGGCACCAGTGTGCTCCCAGTGACAACACAACTGTCCACTTCATCCATTTAATATGAAACTGAATCATAAAAATAGGAAATTAAATATATATTTTTGTATATCAAATTGTTTTTGTTTGTAGAAAAATCGTTCAGTGTGTGCTTTCAGCCTTTCAGATCTGTGATCAGTTGTAGAACACCCACAAGGATAACCTTCAAAGACTTCTGGACCCTCTTCAAGGACCATTTGGACCTTCTTAAGTACACTGGGAAACCCTTGGAGTCTCCTGGAACATCTTTGAGGAGCTTTGAAACAAGCTGACCCCTGGATTCTAACAGCGCCATGATTCCTCTTCAAGGATGACTGAAACATCTTCAAGGGCTCGGGGAACCTCTTCAAGGATCCCAGGAACCTCCTTAAAAACCATCAGAACCTCAACAAGGACTCCTGGAATCTAATCCTTGAAGCTCATGAAGGGACTATTGTGATCCAGGACCAATGAAACATCTTCAAGGGAGCAGGGAACCACTTCCAGGACATTTGGGCCACCTTAAGGATCCATGGAAACTCCACTGGAGTATTTCATGTTATTCACTAAATAGAGATGGACCCTGGAAACCTCACAAAACCATCTCAAGGTCTGACTGTTCACCACCCTTCCAGGACTCCAGGAACCTGTTCATGGACCTACAGCAGCCGTGGTACCAGAAGTCTACTCACCAGTCCACTTTGAGATTGATGTAGGCCAGCAGTTGTCGTTTTCCTTTACAGGTTTCACACTCCTTTGTTCCCCGACCATCACACTCGGTACACCTACACACACACACAACACACAACACACAACACACAACTTATTAAAAAAAGGGAGTGCAGCATGAATCACATCACAGTTGCAATTATTATACATGACTGATACTGCCTTGTTGAATGCTTGATTCTGATTGGTCAGTTATGGCCTTCTACATATTTCCTTATAGGGGAGGGGACCGCTGCCATGAATAACCGACAGCTCTGAGTATCTGGGACTTTACAACATGTCAAGAGCAGCAATAGAAGTTATTTCAGGATGTATGTAACATTGTTGGTGTGTACATGGAGGTAAGCCCCGCCTCCTTTCTAGCCACGAGTGACCCGAATAAACAGAAATGATCCTGCGGTGACTTTTAGAGTAACACGAGGCAAAAAGTCACTTTTGGTTTGGTGTGATCACAAGTTTAGTCTTCTTGTCGTTAATAAAACAAGGTCAGCTGCACTGTAACTGATACACCAGCTGCTCTTCTGTTGTATTTCTACCCCCCCGCCGGGTACCCCCGTTCAGGACCTGTCTTTTCCTGTACCATCACAGCGAGTGCAGGTCCCCTCAGTCTTCGTGCCTGAGCCTTGACACACCCAGCAAGGTTTCTACAGACACACAGGATTATTATTTTTATTTAAAGGGAGGGTTTAAAAAAAGTTTAATTATCACTGATTGACAGTTTCCTTACATGTCCGTCTCCATGGCACTCGTCACACGGCAACGTCCCCGCAGAATGGCAGGTGGTGCACTCCTAAACACACACACACACACACAAGAGACACACACACACAAGAGACACACACACACACACACACACACACACACACACACACACACACACACACACACACACAGTGTTAAAAATAACTTCTGCTGGATTCACACTGATAATTAACGTGCCGCGTTTGACACACATGCCAGCTGATTCTCCTGTGACGCACAGCAGGCATCAGATTATAAACACCACTTATTTATATATAGTAGTTACAATATATGAAATTCCAACACTAGAGAAGCAGCAGTATTTTGGGAAAAGGTTCATGCTATGATTTACATTTTAAATGTCATTTTCTGTACATTTCTGTTTGAGGAGCCTATAACGTCACATACGACAGCAACAGTTGCATGTGTGCTGCAGCTTTTGTGGTAGTACAAAAGGCAAGTAAAGCCACTCTCTATCTTGCTTCATCTTTTTCTTCTTGTTTTTTTCCTTTCAGGCGGTTGAAAGTCACACGAAGCACAGATAATCCTGATTAGAACGATGCTAATAACCGACTTCATTGCTGTTGCCATGCAGCAAGTTAAAGATGGGGTAGGCGGTTTATATTTTTGGGCGCCACTGTGCAAGAATTCCACAACAACCTTACAGAATGTTGCAATTCAGGTCGTTTGAGTCCGTTAAACAACAAGCCACCTCCTCCTGGCTCTGTTTTTTCAGGTCGTCATGGTTACACCGCGTTGTTATCGGTTGGAGGCTAAAACACAGGAAAGACTGGAGGCCAACACGACTCACCTCAGACTAGTGGGTTCAAGTTAGTTACGCATCAGAAAATGTCATCGCGTTGGGTGCCAGAATTGAGGAAGGTGTAACCAGTGTAGCATCACAGCAAGGTGGAATTAGCACGCTAACTAGCGGAAGGCTGGCTACGTAGCTCGTGTGCAAGTTGTACCATACTCTCATGCAGCTCTGGTTACAGAAAGTGAATCTTCTCAAGGGACCATGGGGACCTTTTTAAAGGCCTGTGAACTCGTCACAGTGAACCCTTGAATCCCTGGAACTTTCTCAAGGACCTTTTCCCCCCTGCTCAATAACTTCTCCTACGTGCTTTTGTTATTGTGATGGCATCTATATGACACTACATGATTCCAATTTAAAGACGATGCATCACATTTGCCCAGCCGTAGCTGTAACTGCAGGGAAACCATGGCAACAAGGCGGTGTTGGGCGGAGCAATCACCTTGATGGAGGAGGTGTAGGGCACGCGGATCTCCTCCTTGTGATCCTTGAAGAGGCTGGGGGCCGTGGCCTGGATCTCCCAGGGCCGGGGGGCCGTCTGGGTGTAGAAGTCAGCCGGCTCACCTGTCAGTCAGACAAGAGAGACACCACACCTACTTGTCAGTCAGAAGACAACAACACTGCTGCCATAGCGATAGCATCATCTTCCAGGACATCTTCAGTGATGATGTCACTCACTGAAGGTGCCATTTTTATCTTTTTCTCGTTAATCAGCGTGCCGTATCAACATTAAGGTTAACATTAATGGTGGTATAATATCAGATTTTAAATTTCCCAACATGATTTTAATCCGTCTATATTTAGTTTAGTGTATTTGTTTCATGGTTTCGAGGACAGTCCCCTTTACTGTTAAAAGAGCAGCTTTAGCCCTTGCGACTAGTTTCCAGCTGTAGTCCCAAGTTGTAGTCGTGGCAATAAATATACATAAAAAACATTACATAAAAGAATTACAGTGAAAACAAGTGATTATAAAAATGCAAAGAATTAAAGGACAACTGTGAGGGATAAGAATAAAAAGTATACACAAATTGGCACAAAGAAGCAAAAAAACATTTTTACTTTCTTTGCCTCCCTACATTTCAAAACAAAAATCTGTACTAAAAATCTACTTACATTTTCAAAACTCTCGTTACTTTAGTTTTAATTAATTTGAGGGGAATAAGCTATCCAGATTCAGTTAGTCTTCCAAAAAAAAAACAGCCAGTAGAAATGTCCTTCATAGGGAGATTTTTTACTTTATACTTACATTTCAGAGCCTTTACTTTTTCACTTTTACTTGAGTAAAGAAGTTGAACCAGTCATTTTTGAACACAAGTATCTGTATTTTTACTTGAGTAGAGAATATCTGTATTTTTTACACCTCTGCTTGCTAGCAACTACGCCTTATTGAAGACCCTTTAAAAGCTTAAAAACTCACGAGAGAGGTATGTACCGTTGTTCTTCATATCATAGAATAAAAACGTTACATATAAGATGTTATTTCAGGCATCAAACCCACACTCCCCCAGCAGCAGCAGGGCGGAAACACATTTGTCGGTTGGGAGGAAACCGAAGGATTTCCTCGAAGCAAACCCATAAAATACCCTAAAACAGTTCACTTTGAGACGAGGGAACTTGTTCCTGCAGATCTCCATTAGTGCAGCTTTAAAGCTCAGGATGAGGTCCAGGTTGTGTCATCGTGTGTGTTTGTTTACCTTCGTAGGGTTTGGTGGCCCACTCGGTTGACCTGGACTCGGTGAACGTCTCCAGGCGATACTACAATGCAGAAAACACACAGTGCAGAGTCAATAACATCAGCTGACAAGAGGCGACAGGTTTACAAATATAAACTACAACAGCGAGAGCATGACATTAAAAGTAAAAATGTAGAATGATTCAGAAATTGTGTCATTACATAGTTAAACCAGCAAAGAGAAGAAAAAAAAACACACCAAGGTGAATGAAAAAATACATGAACGGCAAAGAGAAAATAATCTAAAACAAAACAATTAAAATTCAGATGAAATCTGGAGATGATTTACGATAAAAGTATGTTTTCAGAAGAGACGCCGACTCAGAATGACAGCCATATATATTCTATATTTATTGGAAATGGAGGCGGCTTAGTGCTTCTTGAAGCTACTGGGTTTATTATTATTAAGTTGTTAAATTGTGCTTAAAAATATGCTTATATATGCTTTAAAATATGAATATCAGCTCATATATTGAAATGTTTTTACTCCATAATATTGAAATTGGTCCTGAATAATTACAGCAGGAGTTTTATTAAAATCCATGGCATCGAAGACGCCTCTCCATCGGTTCTGCGTGTTTACACCATTAAAGGCCTGTTCACATTTTTAATGTCACATGAGTCTGTGAGGTCACATGGTGTGTCATGCGGGAGTCACCAGAGTTGCATAATTAAACTGATTCTAAATGGTGTAAAGTGATGAATCTGATCAGAGACCTCACGTCCTCCGCTATGAACAAGAAAAACACCAAACTTGCGTGAATGCAGCAGAACCCATTAAGTTCTCTGCAGCTGGTTCCAGGTCTACAGAACCCTGTTGGTTTATACAACACACGACAGCATCATAGAGTGTGTGTGTGAACGTCACGTCACCCTGTAGGTGTCATACGGCTCCATGTTGGTGATGACTCCATCGTTTGCCGGACCTCCACTGTAGCAGCAATGAGACGATGCAAAGCTCTTGAACGCATCACGAGCCACGTCCTCTGACAGCGTAGGAATGCTGCGAGAGACACACACACACACACACACACACACACACACACACACACAGAGTTCAACCATAGACTGTATGTAAGAAATGCAGACGTTGGTTATTTGAAGCCTTGACCTCGGTATTTTCCCCGTCGCCATCTTGGAATTTTTGCAACCAGTGAAGGGAAGTGACCATATTTGGACGGCGGAGGAGAGCAACGGGTGGATCTGATGAACACAAGTGGCAGAGTGGCACCCCGAGAGGCAACTTCTTGGTGTGAAGCTTTTTTGCAAAGTTAGCTTCCGTAACTCGGGGTAAACCTCATAGCTAAGTGTTGTAGCATGGTAAGCATTGGTAGCATTGGTAGCTCCGCCGCCGTAGCTCCGCCGCCATAGCGACGCTGCCATAGCGACGCTGCCATAGCGACGCTGCCATAGCGATGCTGCCATAGCGACGCTGCCATATCAATCACAAGGCCCCCCCCCTAAAGCATACCCTGCCATAGCGACGCTGCCATAGCGACGCTGCCATAGCGACGCTGTCATATCAATCACAAGGCCCCCCCTAAAGCATACCCTGGCTTTATGGCTCTATTTGACTCTAAATGGGGTAACAAGAACCTTCACGTGATTGGCTGGTGTGAGAGGTGATGTCAGGTCTTACCTCCAGTCGTCAGGTGAAGGGCCGGGTTGGGGCGGAGCCACAGGCTCCAGGGGCATAGGCGGGGGCAGGTAACCTCCTGCGGGGGCAACGGTACACTTTAACTTTAACAACAGGAATTATAATGTGAAGAATTCTGGGAGTGGAGTCTCCTTACCTCCTCCTGCCATGATGTCCTCATAGCCGGGCACGTTGCCAAACATGTTGGCTGCAGGGGCGGAGGGAGGGGGGTACACGGCTGGAATAAACAACAGGATCACGATAAGTGAAGACAACTGTGTAGGCCTTTAACGCAAATGGTTCAACATCTGGGGAAATACACGTATCCGCTTTGTGGTCGAGACTTAGATGAGACGAAATCTCTTATAGCGTGGTAAAGACTCTGGAGCCAGTTAGCTTAGCTTAGCACAATGAGTGGAAACAGAGGGAAGCAGCTAGCCTAGAGAGGGAGAGAAGGGTTTAGGAAAGAAAAGGAAATTATGTGGTAATGAAGTGAGTGAAAGGGGTAGAAAGGGAAATAAGGCTAAGAAAAATGCCCTCATCATCATCTCATATGTCATTGATATTTAATTTGAGAATTAAGGACAGAATTCTGAATTCAGAGGACAGGATGTGGAAAAGAAGGAGAGGAGGAAGTGAGAAAATAACAGGAGGAAGTAGGAAAGGAGACATGAAAGTGGTGGCCCAGGTAAAGAAGGGGAGGAGAAGGTGGGAAGGAAAAAGGAGGGAGGTGGGGAGGGGCGGCCGTGGGCTCAGAGATAAAGCGAGTCATCCTCCAATCAGAAGACCGGTGGTTAGATCCCCGGCTCCTCCAGGCCACATGCAGATGTGTTTGAGCAAGATACTGATACCCCAAATTTCCCTGGAAGGCTGAGTCACTGGCGTGTGAATGAAAAACCCGATAGGCAGGCGACACTATCACTGTTTGAATGTGTGTGGGTGTGAATGGTAATAAATAAATAAAAGATGTAGATGAGATAAGGAAGGGAGGATATGAGGGAAGGAGGGAAGGAGGTAAAGAGTGAGGAGGATTAGGGGAGATTGGAAATGGGTGGAGGAGGTAAACGAGGAAGTAGAGAAAGGGAAAATGTGAATTTGTCTCTCATGTTTGATCTGTAGTCACTTCCATTCTTGCAACATTTAATTTTGCATAAATGTGTTTATAATATTGATCCTACTTAGACTGTTAATGTGTCCCACCTATTTGAATACAGATAAATATCACACACATTTCTTTCCCAAATCATTCTGGTGTCATAAAATGGAATCTGATCAATTCAACACAAATGCAATGTCATCCTAAAAACTAATTATCAACAAATCACTTGTTTATCTATGTTATGACTGAGAAAGCTATGGAATAATGTATTACATTTATGTAATTTCAAAGAGTCGCAATCCGTTTTCGTTCTGCAAAAAACTTCCCCTTCCCTTCCAGTGCAGTTTTTTCCTTTTCTTTCCAAATAAAAACCTGCTGCACTCAGACTCAAACAGACTCGTTAAACTCGGCTTTAAACTCGGTTTTACATTTTTACTCCGAGGTACTAATATCTGATTAAAGGCGCGTTAGAAGTGATGTGAAACCTCTTTTTGTTTGTTTGTTTATAGATATAGATATATAATTGTTAGCAGGAAGCTGGCGTGCGTGCGGGCGAGCGTGCACGTCTGAGCGTCAGAGTCCCTGCAGCAGCTGGGTGGTGGTGTGGTCAGTTTTGCAGTCCCGTGCAATCTGGTGTCATGTCGTGTGTTGCGGCTCGTTTACCTGCGCTGTTCATCCTGCTGAAGTTCGATCCGTTTCTGTCTCGATAAATCCAAAGCAATCTCTCCGTCGGCTTCACAGCGCCGATACGATACGAGCTGCTGTTCAAAAGTGTCCAATCAGCGACAATAAGACACGACTTCCGGTGAGACCTTCAAAAATAAAAGACTTCAGAGTCAGGTTTTTACTATATTGTACCCAATATGCCAGATTTATTTGATAAGACAACTATAATTAGACCTACATCCTTCCATAGAGTTACATTTAGTTACAGTATTCCAAATTAAAAGAAAATTAAAAAACTTTACATAAAGGTGCACCACTGCTAACACACGTGATACAAATGACATGCATATTAATACAGACAATATGACTGGAAAATTGTCCAAAATATCACCCCACCCCCCTGCAACTGCAACATGTTGAGTGCAATGAGCTGCTACATTTAAACATTTTCACTTTGATAGGATTTGTATTCCCTGGCTTAAAAAAAAAACATCTAGAAAAGGTGATGATACAAAGTGATTATTATACAAAATAACATCCCAATTTAATACAAAATATATAAAAAATAATTGTACAATATGTATTGTTATTGTTTTTATATGTAACACAGGTTGTATTTTGTTGGATACAAAGTGCACCCCACCAAAAAGACTATGGATAACTTGTTACTTGGACTGGACTGATTAAAGATTATTTTATTGATTTTCACAAAAAAAAAAAAAAGGATCTTCACTAAGAAAATATGTGTTTCTTAAAAAAAAAGTAAGGTGATTCCACTATATTTTAGTGCCATGTTTTTGTTGTTGAAAGCCAATAAATGCATGATTATTATATAATAGGATAATATTGTGAATCTTAATTATTTTGACAATCCTTGAAATGTTCATATCATCCAATAACTGGACTGGATTACCCTTCTGTAAATATTGAGTCTGTATTTAAACTTACTGCAGTGCCTTTATTTTGAAGGACAACATTCCCTCTGTGGTTGTCGCTCGGGTAACTTGACGTCATTGATCCGCAGGAATGTCGACCACGCCCCATCTGGAATGGATTACAGAGCTGAACGGATAACTTGCACGCACATGGGGTGTACAACATAACATGAACATCTGCACACTTAGAGGACTAGTGGAATGCTTGACAGAAATGTTAAATATGATGATGCAGCAGCATCGTCTCTGTCCTCGTGAACAGGGTCATCACTGGTGAGACGCATCAGTGCAACAGACTAGGAGGTGACGTCTATACGTCAGACGTGTTGGGACAGTTTGTGAGTCCTGGAGGTAAATATTTCGCAGGTCAACAGGATCCAGCTGCTCTGAGGATCCTGACAGCTGATGTCACATGCCCCTCCCCACTTCTTACCCACCCATGCTGGAGGTGCCATTGTTCCTCTGGTTGTTTAAACAGAATACTTTTACATATATTGTACAACACACACACACACACACACACACACACACACACACACACACATTCACACTTTCTTTTCTAAACATGACAAAAAATACAGTATATAAAAGCAGAAACTTGGGGTTGGGGGTCAGCCTGAGAGGAGCAGAGCTGGATTAACCTTTAAGAGACCTCAGGGTTTAAACCCCCCGATGATCCCTCCCGTTCCTTCTGCTCTCCTTCTGGATATATACCAGACTATATATTTATGTTGTAACCCCCTGGGGACCTCAAGAGGACCTCCAGATCCTCCTCAAGTGTCTCCAGGTCTGCAGCGGCGTGCGTGAAGACCCCTTTTTTAGACGGCGTGCTTCAAAGCGTAGGCGAAGTTGATCAGGCGTGTTAGGTCAGGTCTGGATGTGACATTCTCTAGAGCAAACAAACACACACACACACACGCACACACGCGCACACACACACAAGCACCATTTAAAAAGTTTTATGAGGAAACAGTCTGTAATCTCTCTTCCTTGGAATGCCTATAATTAAAGACTAATCCATCATATACATTCAGCGCCATATTGGTGTCTATTATTTATCATCGTTAAACTCAATGCTGACAAACAAATGTTTAAAAAATATGAAAAACAAAAATAATAAAGACCTTTTTATTTGCCGGATTTTTCCTTTATTCTTCGGTGTCCTCCAAATTTTCCACATCTCATCTCCCCTCCTTTCTTTCTTCGGTTGCAACAATTGTAAATTTGCTTATTTACATATGATTTTATGTAAAACACATTCTTCTTATTTTTGTCTTTTGCCTTGAAAATAATTAATTGCTGCTAAGTGTCTTATTTACTCATCCAATTAAGTTTTTAAAGAAACCCAATTAGAATGGGTTCTTCCCAGCATGCATTATTTGCATGTTTAACCTTTCTATTATATTAAAGTGTGTCTTATTGTTTTTTCCTGCTTGTAATGCAAGTATGAAACCCATTCAATCATTTGTGATACTATTTTTGTATTTAAGATTTTTTAAATCTTAATGTTTTCTTATCTGTTTGTATTTTGAAGAGTTAAAAAAACAAGAAGCAGGCAGCATCCAGCCAGCAGGAGGCGCCAGAGTCTCAAACAAACACACTGTTGCTGCTGGCGGAGTCCTCGTTTACATTCCTGTTCTTCTTGGCAGCGACGGAGTGTGTAAAAGTGTGTGAATAAAGAGGCAGAGTTACAGTCCTGAGGTTTTTACACCGAAGATGGCAGACGGAGAGGAAACTGTACAGTTTAAATAAACACAGGGGCGGTTTGATTTTCTGTGTTCTCTGCTCCGTCGCTGTAAATCAAACGCACCGCAAAGGAGCTGAAATGTTTAAAATGTCTGTTAGAATAGCGACATGCTATTGCAGCTTGCTCTGCAGCTCAACAATCAGCTGTTTACGGCATTTTCCTAATGTCTTGGGTTTTTAAAAAAAAGTTCAACGTCTTTTTACCTGAGCTGAATACCTCTGATAGCAAAATGCTACTTGGAATTTGCTTGCGTGTCGCCACTTTTCTACAATTTCAACAAAGATGAGTTTTTTTTTTTCCCCCGCTGTTAATTTATCGGCGATAATATGTTGTGGTTTCATTCTTTCGACAAATGTACTTATTGTAACTTTGGACAAAATGCCTTAAATGTAAACATAAGAGTAAAGATAAAAAACAACGACTGCCAGATTGACTCATTAAAGTGTCTGTGTTAAAATATGTAAATTATAGTGTCAATAACTTAAAATATTTAAACACATTCTTGTGTGTTGTTAATTTTTCATATTGTATTTTTAAATCACCTTTTATATTATTGTACTGTGTTTATTGTTATACAGTGTCCAGTTTACAAGCTGATTTAAAACCAATAAATAATAATTTCACCTGCAGTCAACCAAAGCTCCGGCTTGATTGATCAATATTTCTCGCACCACATGAATCGCATATAATGACCTTCATTAGCCAAAAGCTGCTAATTGAAATAACAAAATCAGCCAAACAGGCTTTAATACGGGTAAACGGCATCTTCACTGCTGGAAATAAAGCAACAGAAGAAGAGCAAGAAGCGGATCCAATCACTTGTTATAAAAATATACGTCATAAAAAAATATCTTTTACACCTCGGAGAAGAAACACTGAGAGTATTTTTCTGAAGTTTCTATTCTTAACAGATTCAGGAGGGAGTTGAACTCCCGGCTCTGAGCCTCTGGTCCTCCACCGAGAGGATGTTTACACATGTATGTGTGTGTGTGTGTGTGTGCGTGTGTATGTGTGTGTGTGTGTGTGTGTGTGTGTGTGTGTGTGTGTCATCCGGGTTGAGTAGAGTCATGCATTTTTTCCATTACCCTCATCAAATCAATGTTAAACACTCCTCCGTCTACTGTCCCTGGACAACTGCAGTGTGTGTGTGTGTGTGTGTGTGTGTGTGTGTGTGTGCACGTGTGTGTGAGTGTGTGTGTCACCAAAACGCCCGATCAATAAGCAGATAGGATATTTGATCAATGAAAACGAGGACAACCAGTCTGCCTGATGTGGTTTCCAGATAAACTGCTGCAGAGATTTAAACCAGTTTCGTTTCACAGCAGCTCAGATTCTGTTTGCTTATAAAAAATAAATTTACTTTGGTGATCTAGTGACTCCTCTATTGACTGTGGAGTGAAATGTCACGAAATATATTAAAAAAAGAAATTCATGACCCCATCAGGATAATTGAATTTAAAAAAAAAAATGGAAAAAACCTTCCAACTGATCCCATTAGCATCAAAATCTGGGTTTACTGCCAATTAGCAAATATTAGATTGCAAAATTACAGACAGTAGAAATGTCCAAATGTCCTTCATGAGGATACTTTTTAACTCTAAATGGACCATCATGTACTAAATTAACATCATGCTGGATTGAAGAAGACTTTAAACTACAGATTGAGACCATAAACTCATGTTTACAATGTTTACTGAGATAATACATCAAGAGAGAAGTAGGGCCATTTTCTCATAGACCTCGATGCAATCAGACTTCTATTTCTCCCCAGAGGAGTTGCCCCCTGATGGCCAGCAGAGGGATTGCAGTTTTAAGGCACTTCAGGTACGGCTTAACTCTTTAGAACCAAAGATTGCCGCCTGGTTTTGTGTTCAGCCTGAGAGGCTGAATTCAGGGCAGAGAAGGCCCACCAGACTCTGTCCCATCCAACGACACTCGACCTGTTTTTTGTCAACCCATACAGTGATGTTGAGCATGCAACCCTGACGTCATGGGGACCGCTCAGTAAAACCACCTCTTCTTCAACTGTGGCTAACGGTCCATGCGTCACCACGGCAACAGTAAACATCCAGGAGCGACCTGTGTTTATGTGTGGTGGAAGACAGATGTTTGGGCTTCTGCACAAGAGAGAAGAAAAGACAAATGAGAAGATGTGAAAAGTAATTTTACATGAAATCACATGAAAAACAAACAAATTAAGACATTTCGATTAACAGGGTAATGTAACATAAAATTAAGATAATATTTTAAAGAGGTAAAACGATCTGAAATAGATGGTCTCTGCTCTTAGCTACTGTTTCACATATTCAGTTTACAATGAAAATATAAACAATCATCATTCTTAGTAATTTGATAAACATTGTCATAGACTTTGATTGATTTTATGGAAACACGCATCAGCCAGGACTCACACAAAGTGAATGTTTGTCACACAAAGGGTATATTGTAACCTGACAAAATAATGTGTTTAGCTGAAGATATGCAAAGTCTTGGCTTGGAGGTAATGTTACCATTAGCAGCTTACGTCATAAATAAATACACTGTTTAGTCCGTTCTCTCCTCTTCTTTGGAACAGACGAAAGGACAGGAGCCTCTTACTTGTTTGTACAGAGAAATCTAAAGACTGAAGGGTCAGAAATGATAAAAAAAAAAGAAAGAAAAAACTGTCTTTGGCTTCACTTTCTGAAAAGTGAAGCCAAAGCTGAAACGCCTTAAACTTGCATTCTCTCTTCTGACCATCAGGGGGCCTCTGGTTACAAAAAGAAGTCTGATTGCATTTATTATCTCAGTAAACATTATAAACATGAGTTTATCGTCAAAATTGTATCTTGAATTATGAAGCTAACTTTGTTTCTTCCCACCAGAAGCCAGATGGATCCAGATCCAGTGAGATGTTGAATCTGTCGATCCACCCGTCGCTCCTCCACAGTCCAAATATGGTCACTTCCGTTCGCTGGTTGTAAAAAAATCGAAGATGGCGATGGCCAAAATGCAGAACTCGAGACTTCAAAACCGATGATTACGTTCACTTCTTGAACACTACTACTACTACTACTACTACTACTACTACTACTACTACTACTACTACTACTACTACACTACTAGATTACACTACTCTTGCACCCACATTTCTTGTTTGCCTTTTCAGAGACAAAACCATCCTGAGCTGATTTGCTCTAAGGTATGTTTTGTGTGTTTTTTACATGATGTGTCATAATGCTATGATTGGACAATCACTGTTTCGGGGAGGGAGTTACTGAGTGGTCAGCTATTAAATAAACATATTGTATGTTGGTCATCTGGATGAGGACGTCTGCTGAAACATGATTTAGAGAGATTCTGTTTCTTTAAGACTTTATTCTGCACAGTGTTGAACTGGAAACAGTGGAAACCTCAGGAGCACAGTGGAAACTACAGGACAGTCACACACACACACACACACACACACACACACACACACACACACACACACACACACACACACACACACACACACACACACACACACACAGTCATCCAGCCTTTTACTCAAAAGTGATGATCCTTCACAGTCTGGTTTCGTTATGTGTGGGGGAAAGAAAAAAATAGCAAAAGCTTTGAGGCCAAATAGTCAAACAGGAAGTTGGTACGTAACTGTCCGCTGACTCGGTTCGCTTGCCGATTATTTTTGTTGTTGACTCGCTGAACGTGAGAATCACTGCAGACGCCGTCGTCCACGATACCACGCAAAAACCAACAGAGAACTAGTCAAACGAGGTCCGACCCGACGCTCCCGGTGTCTTCAGAGGACGGCCAGGTCGTGGCAGCTCTTGGAGCGCACTTTGACCGCCATGCGTTGGTTGTTGCGCGCCACCAGCCGGTCCAGGAAGCGCCGAGCCTTCTGGGTAAGGCTCTCTTTGCGTTTGTGGGTGGAGCTCCGGGGCGGGGCGGCCTCGCCGCCGTCCCGACGGAGGCGGATCTGTCGGATCACGCCCTCAAACAGCTCGGTCACGTTGTGCTGCAGAGACGCCGATGTCTCGATGAACTTACAGTCAAACACCACCGCGCACGCTCGTCCCTCTGGGAAACAAAGACAGAGAGTAAATGACCACGATGGCAATCAAATGTTATCGATTCAACATGTACATCGATGTGTGTTTGTACCCCGTGTGATCTTTGACCCCCACCTTCCACGGCGACTTCTCTGGACCGGACCAGGTCGCTCTTGTTGCCCACGAGTATGATGGGAAGGTTTTCGGCCTGGCGGGTGCGCCGCAGCGTGATGCGTAGCTCGGCGGCGGCATCGAAGCTGGCACGGTCTGTGACGGAGTAGACGATGACATAAGCGCTGCCGACCTTGAGACAGTCGTCCTGGGAGGAGTCGCCGTCGTCCTCCTGACAGGAAAAAAATCACGATGGGCTTAAAATAACAACGTAAACATCGTAATATAAGGAAGGAAAAGACATTTGGGGACATGGACTCTGGTCTCCTGGCTGAAAGTCCCGTGTTTGCAGCTTTTTTCGGTCTTTATACGACGTCATCACTCTCTTGGAGAGTTACTTTAATACCAACAGATGCTTAAGGGCGTGATTTGGCTTTTTGTTTCATGAAGTCAACAAATAATTCAAAGTGCGAGAACATTGAAACCAGTCACATCAGGTGGTTCAGCAGGACGCCGTGTCCCCATAATCCTCTGCTTCACAAACGCTCCACAGCTGTAATTCATCAGCACACAGACACACAAACACACCGTACCAGTTTGTCGTTCTCCCAGGTATCCATGACGATGAGTGTGGTCTCCTCTCCATCGACTGTCATGGTCCGCTCATATGTGTCCTCTGGAAACACAAACATCACATTGATGGCGAAACAATAGTTCAATATTTCAGTCTGAAGATCAACATCTGAAAACAATAAATCACAGCTGCTGTTATATCTGCGATCATTACGGGACAAACAACAACACCGGTAAACAATGACATCGCCGCTAATAACTTGAAGCAAAAAACAACAACATCTGGACTCTGAGCAAACAACAAGAACAATAAAAAATAACTCATAAAACTAAAGCTTGAAAGTAAACCAGACGTTGAGCTCAGTCGACCCGAAAAAAACCCAACAGCAGACGGGGCTCCGACCCCTCGCGTCATGTCAGACTGTCACCGGATCAATGCAGGTTGTCAATCGGGGCCCCCGGGGGGTCGATCAACACGTGGCGAGAGGGACGATCAATGGTGTTGGGTCAGTCAAGGTTGTGATGTCAGAACAAAGTCAGGGACAGAAGCAGACTGAGGTTGGAGCACGAAAACACAACAATGAAACACGGCTGAAAAACATTGACGTGGTCCTCCGGTTCCAAAACGCGTAGCTCATTTTTCATGCAGCGCTATTTCATATAAAGGTAATGCAAAGATGCAAATGAGAACGAATACGCACATTTGCCTCATTCGCTTGAAATACTTCAAATTGAGCAAAATTTGCATGATGACCTTATTTTAAGATACGGCAAGATCAGTCATAGGGCGGCACTTCTGGAGAGTTTTTTGGGGGTTTGGTACCTTGTTCAAGGGGCGCCTCAAATCCAGACATGAACTGGCTAGTCACAAGAAGTTAATGTTAATGTTATTTATTGAGCTTTAGAGGTGCTGGTAGACTGATTGACTTTCCTTTGGACAGAGCCTGTTTCCAGTCTTTATGCTAAGCTAAGTTAGCCGGCTTCTGCTGCCCAGAAAGCATTTCCCCGTATTCCATTATAAGAGATGTTTAATAAATCTGTTGGACCCAACAACTAACAAGATCAGTTCGGACACTTTGTATCAGCTGATAAACAGACAACAGTGAGAATCGTGGTCATTTTTTGGTCTTTTATAAGTTACAAAGGGTCACTTCAAACTAACGTCAAAACCTATTTTTGAAAAGGTCGACTTCCTTCTCGTTTATAGTATTTCCCTTCCAAAGTATAGAAAACGGTTTTATTAAAGCAAGTATCAACAGATCAACCAGACAAACGACTGTAACATCCCACCTCCAGGTTGTTCGTCTTTCTCTGTCATCCCAGCAAAGATTCCAGCAAGGCTAGTCTTCCCGACAGCGTGGTCGCCTAGCAACACCACTCTGTAAACACAGTCCGAGTCGCTCTGCGAGTCATCGTCTGAGTCCGAGCTCCAGTGGGCGCGGTAGTGGAGCGACTTGTCTCCGGGGTGGTAGGACGCCGACTGTCCCAGAGCAAGGTGGCTGCGCTGGCGGCGGGGCTGCTCGGGGTCCGGGTTGGCGCCACCGGGGAGCCGAGGGTCCTGAAGGTCCCGGGTCCAGGAAGGGTGCTGGTAGAAATGGGCGGGAGGAATCGGAGTGCTGCCTCGCCGCCGCAGGGGCTCCTTCTCTCTCTGGGTATTGAGGGTCATGTTGCTACGGCGATGGCATCAGGACGGGACAGACCTGAGGGAGCAGACGGGAGTGTTCAGGTTTCAAGTCTGGGCCACTAGTTCGGCATTTGAAACGACCAATCAGAGAGCGGTACCGTCTTTTGAGTTTTCTGTACATTTTAAACGCCTCACATTGCTGCAGTGATGTAGAAGTGCACCCGAGGGTGTGTCGGTACACTGTGACATCACCACTGGGCGTGCAACAGACTGGAAACTTTGCAACCAGTGAGAGAGAGAGAGAGTGCAGAGACTTCAAAGCTCAAAGGGTTTGTGCAACACTACAAGGTACGCTGCCATTTTGGCCACGTCTACGTCTCAAGAGACTTCCTAAAATAAGATTAAATAAATAATGCCTGGTTTCAAGGTGATAATTTAAATCCAAAATAAACTTTACAACGTGTGGTTGATGGGATCCCAGCATCGATGGAAGGAGATATCAGACCAAACAAATTCACTGGACTGGAGTTCATTGCTGAATTCTCAGAGTTCTCTGATCCTACAGGGACTAAAAAAATGTTTTTAGCCTCGTAGAAAATATCAGAGGATGGAAAAATACCAGGATAGAAAATCATGTATGATGATGTGGTGTTGCTGATTTTATGTCTTCATTCCACTACCTCACACAGCAACATGCTTTGATGCTTCGACGTCATTCGTCTTTAGATTTCTTAAGAGCGAGCAGGCCACCGTACCAGAGGAACGTGGACTAAAAGCTGTGCAGGTACAAGTCATCACTCATCAAGAGTCGTCACGGAAAATGTTAGAGAGATAAGCGAGAGCCTGATGTTTACATTGGGAGCACATTTCCTGTGACGGCCTACATCCCTTTACGTTCCCGGTGACACTGAGCATGCTTCACATCAGGTTGTGTACGGTGTGATTTAATGCTATTTCCAGACATTTATAAATCCTTGAAAAAAGTAAAACTAAGGTATCTTACAATGAACAATATAGACTGAGACCAGAATCAGTTAATAATAACAGAAAATATACATTTAGTATATTTAAACTAAAAAATAAAAGACTGAATATGATTGGGAGTCCCAGGCTGAGTCCTGATGGCCAGAAACCAAATGGGCCCATGAGGATCTCGAGTGTGCGAAAGAGAGCACAGACACACAAACAAACCTCCTACAATAAATAATTCAGGTATTTAAAGGGGCCAAGTACAACAGTGGGTGATACTGAGGGCGAGTTCCAACCCATCAGGTCCAACACATAACTCGTATTTTTGGGTGAACGGGGTGGGAAAATCACTCTTCATCATCAGAAATCCTATTTTAATCATTTCTGCTCATGCATCCACACCACAATTAAGCACCAGGAGGTCAAAGGTCAGAGGTCTCTCACCCACAGTGACATGTTATACATGTAACACATGGGTGAAAGTACATCAGATACTTAAAGTAGAGTGAGATCAAACAGAAAGCACAAGAAAATGTAGGTTTTCATGTCTTTATAAATTGCTTGAAAAAGTTCCCATGTGTAAATGTGACATGTGATGTTAAAACTGAAAGAAACTGTTTGAAACATGTAGGAATAAATGTGTGAAAACGTAAATGTAACAAGAGACAGCTGGAAAAACAAAGAAATAAAAACATCAGCAGGAAATAACATGCAACAGATAGACAGAGAGATAGACAGATAGATATACAGACAGACAGGCAGACTTACTGTACACCCCATCAACAGTCCTGTGTGCGTCCAGCCTCACTAAACAACAGAGCTGAACTGAACCCCGTCTCTCCTCTCTGGCGGTGTAACAGTACCCTGGTGCCACAGTAACCCGCCTGGAAAAAAAGTTCCACAACAGCGTTAAAAATTCAGCAGTGGAATCACAGAGTTATCTACCTCCCTCTGTGTGTGTGTGTGTGTGTGTGTGTGTGTGTCAGAGCGACAGCAGAGGAGAAACAGATAACTGAGGAGAGTGTGTGTGCATGTGTGTGTGTGTGTGTGTGTGTGTGTGCTGGTATAGGGAATATTTTGGACACTTCCTGTTTGACCCAGAAGACACAGTTTGGCTTCATGAAACAGTTCAGTCAGAACAGAATAGTGTAAATATATAAAACATAACTTTTTTTATTTTCATCATTTGGGGTAAAATTCAGATTAAGGATAAGCTTCATCAAAACACAATGGACTGGATAAAAGCTTTGTATATTTAATTATTTCGCGATATGTTGAAAGAGATACTGAATATCAGAGCGCCGTTGGCTAATGCAGAAAAAGATTACGAAATAAAAACTGATTCATAATAAGTGAAGATACCTCATCAAGTCCCAACGAACATTTAAATACAGCTTTTCAGCGAGTATTGACGATGATCAGCTGCTGAGTGTTGAACGTAGACTGGATATAAGAAGTGGACGTTGGTTTGTGGACGACCTCAAGTTGACCGTCGCCATCTTGGATTGTTTGCAACCAACGGACAGAAGTATGACCATATTTGGAGTGTGGAGGAGCGACGGGTGGATCTGACGAACACAAGCTCTTCATTATATGTGTCTTCGTGAATCCTGCAACTTTATTGTTCATTGCAGGCGGTAACCTCCAGCTCTGAACAGTGAAGCCAAGGCTAAAGTGCCTTAAACTGTCATTTTATCTGCTGGCCACCAGGGGGCGACTCCTCTCTAATTGTATAGAAGTCTATGAAAAAATGGTCCTACTTCTCTCTGCTGGCCACCAGGGGGCGACTCCTCTCTGGTTGTATAGAAGTCTATGAGAAAATGGTCCTACTTCTCTCTGTTGACCATCAGGGGGCGACTCCTCTCTGGTTGTATAGAAGTCTATGAGAAAATGGTCCTACTTCTCTCTGTTGACCATCAGGGGGCGACACCTCTCTGGTTGTATAGAAGTCTATGAGAAAATGGTCCAACTTCTCTCTTGATGTATTATCTCAGTAAATATTGTAAACATGAGTTTATGTCTCAATCTCTAGTTTCAAGTCTTCTTCAATCCAGCATGATGTTCATTTAGTGCATTATGGTCCATTTAGAGTCCAACAGACCAGAAAGCAGGGGATGCTTTAGGGGGCGGGGCTTACCTGCTGATTGACAGGTCGCTATCAATGCAGTTAGCTACTAAGATGACTTTAACACTTTGCTGTAAAGGTGACTTTAAAGCTAACTTTGTTAAAAGCTTCACACCAGAATCCAGATGGATCCAGATCCAGTATGGGTGCTGCTCGGAGATGTTGTCTACATTATGAGAACTCATATTGTGGAATTAGAAAGTCATTATTAAAGTCAAAATATTCATCATTCTTACTCTTTCACCCCTCCTCCTTTGTGTTCTGGCATGAGCTGACATGGAAAATCAGATTATAGAGAAACGCGCATCACTTCCTCTGTGTCAGCGTGAGTCTCAACACATCACAGATGTTTAGGTCTTCTCCACCCCCTCAGTTTAAAAGTTTAAAATTTATAAGGAGTTTCCGCCCAGATCGACTCAGCCAATCCAGTGAGCCTGGAACACAGTTGCTTTTCAGAAGCCAATCGCTGCTCATCAAGTCCAACCAGCTGCTTCCACCTCGACCAGCAGCTCGACCACGCCCTCTGCAGGCGGACTGAGGTTACTGCCTGTGTGTATTTACATGTCACTCAAATAAAATCCCTTTATCCTTCAGTTAATTCCTTTATTTCTTTCTAAACTTCCCAGGGTGCACTGCAGGAGGCCCCTTGAGAGGAGAAAGAGGCATGTTGGGATGCGTCCGACCCCTGAGGATCCAGGTCCACAGTTTGATCCTGATTGGCAGGAGGAGGAGGAGGAGGAGGAGGAGGAGGAGGAGGAGGAGGAGGAGGAGGAGGGGTGGCTAGGACGAAGGATATCAACACAGAAATAAGTGAAATTGTAATTTCTGATTTATGTAAGTTTTGATCCATAAAGAATTGTTTCCTCACCTGCAGGAGGAATTGTAATATTGACCCATTTCCACAGTTTGTCTTGAACAGTGTTCGCTCCTGCTGGAGAGAAATACATCTACATCAAGATTTCAGTCAAAGTTACATAAAAAATGAAAAATTCTAATTTTCACAAGGCTTTATCAGAGCTCTAAATAGAAAAGGTTGTCTTGGTAACGCCTGTAGTTACTCTAAACACCAGCAGGTAGCGCTGCTGCTGGCTCAGAGGCATTACTCATTCAAAGTTAAAAGTTAAATGTTTAATTTACTTTAAGTGCTCTAATCTTAATTTCAAAGTAGAATTTTCAGCTTTATTTCGGAGCTTTAACTTCAGCAGAAATACATTAAAAATTCAACAACACCGACCTTTGCTGGGAGGAGGAGCGCCTGTTGGGCTTGATCCAGAATCTGATCCACGTTCTCCTTCCGCTGCAGGTTCCTCTCCAAGCTCCTCTCCAGATTCAGGTCCGGATTCCGCCTGAAGAAAGACTCGGCCCAGCAGGCGGTCCAGCAGCTGGTTAGCGTGGTCCCTCTCGGTTCTGATGGTGAGGACACAATTGGGTCTTCCTGCCAAGATCTGAATCTGCGTGAGGTTTCTGAGGGAATCAGAAACCCAGAGAGACACTCATTGGGACTCTGACCTCTAGAGGTCTCGGTGTGGCAACCTGGGCACCATTAATGATCCTGATTCCACCAAACAGGCAGCTGTTGGTTCTTACCTGCGTCTGCTGTTTCTGAGGATCCAGCAGAGAACCAGCAGAATGGTCAGAGCCAGCAGCAGAACCACCAGGGACACGATGAAGAGTTCAGGGGTCATTGTCACACTCATATCTGAACAGCAGGGGGCAGCGATCAACTCCGCTCTGCAACACAGCGCACCTTGTTTGAAAGAGAAATAAAAAGTAGATTAAATTTGAGGTTTAAACAATGAATAAATGTTAACTCAAAGTGGTTTAGTAGCTCTGGAGCAAATGATGAAGATCATGTGATATGACAGAAAGCTCCACAAAAACTACATCAACCCATTAGTAATGCTTTCTCAATAGACTGACAATACTCTTCACAAGAATCCCCCGGATCACTTAAAATACATTCCTTAAAGATGGAGAACAGATCATTTATATGTAATAAACACCACAAACCACAAATATTCTGCTTAAATCGATAAGTATGTTCAACTCACCTGCCTCTCCTGTCCGGATCCTGAAGTCTGAAGTAGATCAGCCTAACATGTTAATAACATGTTATTCTCAGAACTTTGAAAGACAACATTCTGTTTTGTTTGAATCTTCTAGACCAATCAGAGTTGCTCTGTCAGAGATGAGAACCCTTTCTGTTCTAGAACAAACTTCACGTTACCACAAGTCATTTGGCTTTTCCAGAGAGTATGTCGTTTAGCTAATTAGCATATGTACACGAAGATGGTGAATAATGGAAAACTTGGTACCTAAAGACTTCAGTATGTTAGCATGTTAGCGTGCTACCTGTTGCATTTGAAAGGGACTCGGCAAATGTAGGCCGCTAAGGATCTGGCCGATAGACCGTAAAGGACTCGGCTGATGGCGACAGCTATGGATCCGGTGGATGTAGACTGTAAAGGACTCTGCTGATGTAGACCGCTATGGATCCAGCCGATGTAGACTGTAAAGGACTCGGCTGATGTAGACTGCTATGGATCCGGCTGATGTAGACTGTAAAGGACTCGACTGATGTAGACCGCTATGGATCCGGCCGATGTGGACTGTAAAGGACTCGGCTGATGTAGACCGCTATGGATCCGGCCGATGTGGACTGTAAAGGACTCGGCTGATGTAGACCGCTATGGATCCGGCCGATGTAGACTGTAAAGGACTCGGCTGATGTAGACCGCTATGGATCCGGCCGATGTAGACTGGAAAAGACTCGGCCGATGTAGACTGTAAAGGACTTGGCTGATGTAGACTGCTATGGATCCAGCCGATGTAGACTGTAAAGGACTCGGCTGATGTAGACCGCTATGGATCCGGCCGATGTAGACTGTAAAGGACTCGGCTGATGTAGACCGCTATGGATCCGGCCGAGGTAGATTGGAAAAGACTCGGCCGATGTAGACTGTAAAGGATCTTGTTGATGTAGACCGCTATGGATCCAGCCGATGTAGACTGTAAAGGACTCGGCTGATGTAGACCGCTATGGATCCAGCCGATGTAGACTGTAAAGAACTTGGCCGATGTAGACTGCTAAGGATCTTGTTGATGTAGACCGCTTTGGATCGGGCCTCTGAATTGGGATACATCTACTGTCTTGTGTTTGTTGAGAGAAGTTCTTCCCTTTCACTTCACAGTTTATCACAGCAGCATCTAGTGGCCATTAGAGGAACTACAGCCGGACACATGTCAGCTGATCGACACAAGGAGGAAACAGGAAGCAGGACGTTTGTCAGCATGTTTTTTTTAATCACAATAACGTGAATCAGAAATCAGTGAATATTTCCACAAAATAAAATGTATCAGATAATAATATTTAGAAAAAAAATCTTTGTCTTATATTATGTTTTATATTAAAGCACCATCAAATACAGTGGTCATCGTTATAATAATCTGTAGGATTAACATAAAATATCATACATGAATACACTCAAATACCCTGATAGAGAATTATTAGGCACCATGTTTATTATAAATAAAGTTTTTATCACAGCAAAAGTACAAAACAACATATAGGATGATAAAATAAGAGTATATATATACACTGTGTGTGTGTGTGTGTGTGTGTGTGTGTGTGTGTGTGTGTGTGTGTGTGTGTGAGTGTTTGTGTATGTGTGTGAGATTGTGTGTGTGTGTGTGTGTGTGTGTGTGTGTGTGTGTGTGTTCAGACAGCATTATTGGAGTTGTTGTTATTGATCTCCATCCTGCTGACCAGTTCGGTCACCAGCTGCTGGAGAGTTTGAGAGCGCAGCCGGCCGACCTCCAGGACGCCCTCGTGGTTCACGCTGTCCTGGTCCTCGTAACTCTTCACCACCTGACACGGATCAATACAATCAATCGACCAATCAATTAATCAATCAACCAACCAACCATCTCTAGCACTGTCCGAGTCCTAGTTAACCACACCATCAGATCACATCATATACGCTTGGAGTCACTTTATGTCCTGCAGCGTCGTTATCAGTCACAATCCATCAATACTTTGACATATTGATCAGTTTACCTTGTTGGTGATCAGAGAGAGGCCGAACACTCTCAGACCGCAGTGAATCGCCACGACGACCTCAGGAGCCGTACTCATACCTGAAATCAACAACACCTGATGTTACTGAGAGACCACAGCAGTACTACTATGAAAATACTGTCAATAATGCTTCCATTACTGTATTTACACCAACAGTGTGATAATACTCTGAATAATACTACCGTATATTTGTATATATATATATTGTAGTGCTGCTTACCGACGGCGTCCACCCCGAGTCGATGCAGCAGTCTGGCCTCGGCGATGGACTCAAAGTTGGGCCCGCCCACCATGGCGTACACGCCCTCCTGCATGATGCTGGCCACGCCCAGCTGCTTGGCGATCTCCATCGCTAGGCAACGCAGGCCTTTGTCATAGCAACCTGAGATGGCAGGGAAGCGAGGGCCGAACCTTGTAAACGAAAAAATATATAAACTGAAACAAAACACTCGACAGACTTCAATACTTTAATGCAAGCAACATTATAATATTATCAACAAACAATAAACTTAGAATAAACAACAAAATAAACAAATCAAGGAGCTTCATTATAAACACTAACAATAGTCACATAACCAGCTATATTAA
>NC_139916.1:4248043-4365543 GCF_963514095.1 Eutrigla gurnardus | reverse complement strand
GAAAAAAATGAAGATTTAACAAACACCTTCATATGAGACTCATTTAGGGGTGGATGTGATAATCCAAATGTAGAATAAATACATCGATTCTCTCAGGTTGTCAAGTAACTCACAACATAATATTGAGTATCGGTGTGTTTAAATACTACCTCTGTGTACTAGTACCTGTGCTCTGTGGGAAGCCCGGGATGTCAGAGTAGGCGAAGGAGTCCTGACACTTGAGCGTGTCAGCGAGCATGCCCAATCCCGACCCGCAGATAATCGCCACCTGGGGGCGGTGCCTCGTCTGAGACATCAGCCAATCAGCTGTCTTCTGGTATTCGTCATGACTGCGGACGAAAAGAGAACAAATATTTTTTATAATTTAAGGATAGAATATATTATTAAAGTGTGAATGAAAGACCTCAGATGTCATATGAACCTAAACAATACAATTTGTTTTAAAGAAACACACATTTCCCATGTTCTAATCAGTGTCGTTAACTGTGAGTTCAATACTTTTTGGGTTTTATTTTCATGTCAAAACTCTCCTTTCTCATCCTGTAAAAATGGAAAAAAAATAGTTTTGATGTCTCATGTTGAAAATAGCATTGAATAAAATAAAAACCTCAAACAAACATACATTTACAGGGATGCCGAACACGTCTGGAGGCAACAGATCACATCGCAGCTCCGCTCCGCGTAACGGACCTTTACATTAACCTGAACTGATCAACCTTAATTAGGTTGGATTTAGATAATCCGGTTACACTGTGAGTTTGTTTACATCATCATCTGACCGCTCGGGATGGCGTCCTGCTGATGCTGTCGCTGTTTACATGTGACAAAATGACGGCGTGTGATGATGACATGCGAGTAGATAACGGGTCACTGAAGAGTCACAAACACACTGAAGTTACCGCTTAACGCCTTTCAAACACCTCGGTGAAATATCGTTTAAAGTTGCTACGCTTTTCTTCCTGATGGGAAAAAGTGACTATCCTTAAGCTTCAGCCAGGTTAGCTTAGCTTTAGCTGGCCTGGCTGTAACCAACGGTAACCACCACCTCTAAACCTCACTGATTAACTCATTAATGAATGCAAAATCTGAAGTTTAATGTGTTCGCCAGATTACAGGGGATTATATGGTGGTTTATTTCTATCTGGTTGCCAGGCAACTCACCAAAGTCTGGGCTAATCACCATGCTTGCTTAAATCAGTGAAATTCAGGGTCACTTTTGGTCAATTCTGGCACTTTGTTCGTTTTGACTGACTGTTTCTCGCTGCAGCAACGGCGTCCAAGGATGGCGGGAATTCAGAGCCACGCCGCATCGAATATGACGGACAAAGAAGAAATAATGAGAAATAGAAGTTGAAATAATTATGCCGGCGAGAGCGTAAACATTGGAGGGTCGTTACATCATCCGGGAGGCTGCTGTAAAGTAACGTGGATGTAATTTAAAAGTTAAAACACAGTGTTTAAGTTTGTCCCTCCTGGGCTCCCGTAGAAATCCGTGAAGAGGACCCACTTATAAACGTCATATTCTAAGGTGACAATAACACAATAATTCTTAATATTTAGTTGATTATACACTAAAGAAAACATACTCGGGGCGTAAATGTTAAACACAAAGAGAGAAAACCAGTCTGTGTGGAATGCAGGAGAAACAACTTAAATATAAATTAGAGTCTATATTTGTAAATACGAAGCACATTTTCCTGTCGTTACTGTCCCAAAATGTTTAAGTAGAATATTATAAATGTGAAATATGCAACACCCAAACTTCTGTTCTGTTTCCAGGTTCTGAACCCGGCATTCCCGGGTTTACAAAAATACACAATATAAACTCCTTTCCACAGTTTTAATTCCAGTTTCCTCCCGCCGTGTTTACATTTGAGTTCTAGTAGGATCCTGTTCAGCAGCCGGAGAACCTGGACCAGAGAACCCAGACCAGAGAACCCAGACCAGAGAACCCGGACCAGAGAACCCACACTAACTCAAGGGATCTGAACCCAGCAACCCTTCTTTAATGGTAGGCTGGTTAACCATAACAAGGGCTTCTAATATGAAGTCTGACTAAGAAAGCAAAAATAAAACATGTTAGAATTATCAGACTTTTAACATATTTTTTCTTGTGAATTAATTAATAATAAAACTTTTCAGGCTTCTGAAAATGAAAAAATTATCGTGTTTTGGTTGAACAGCTCACGGGAGAAAAATGCAGAGAGGAGGGGTCACAAGCCAAATACTTCAGCAAACAACGTGCTGTTATTAATGAGAGGAAGACGCTGAAACAACAACAATAACAATAAATAATAATAAAACACATAAAACAGATGGAATTCAGTGCTTTCTTACCTGATTTGATCTTTGCTGTGCATGATGACGACGGTCGACACGATGATGATGAATAAGAAGCAGACTGATGTGTGTGAGTGTGTGTTTCTACAAGCAGCCTCTGTCACTAACTGTGTGTGTGTGTGTGTGTGTGTGTGTGCGTGTGTGTATGTGTGTGTGTGTGTATGAGTGTGTGATGACGGGACAGACAGGCAGTCAGTGCGGCCAGCTGATGCTGCTCAGCCTACATATTCACCGGTCACATGCTCCTGATTGGTCGACAACACGTCCATTCATCAGCAGCAGCCAATGGAGGTACAGTGTTGTAGAAGTGTGTGTGTGTGTGTGGTGGGATTTTTTTGTGTGTAAGTGGAGTCTGACAGTAACGTGACTTCAGTTTTAACTCTGATTTTGAGGCACAACACACACACACACACACACACACACACACACACACACACACACACACACACACACACACACACACACAAACACACACACACACAGACAAGCTGTAAGTGGGTCATGACCTTAAATCCACACACGGACCAAACACTCGTGCCGTCAGAAATTAACTGAATGTATACACGTGGAGGACAAACACAGTACTTTACACAGTACTACTACATTTCAGAGTGAAATTATTATACGTAGTATTTTTATCCTATTTGTAAATGTCATGTATTTTATGCTGTTGGTATATTTATACTATATTCTAACATATTATTCATACTGTGTATTCTAAAGATTTACTTCTAGTGTGATACATACATTCACTGCACTTTTACTGTTTTTTATGCTAACAAAATAATTGTATAGTTTGTTATACAAGATACAAGAATAAAAATGCTGAATTTAAAATAAAAAATCAATATTACTAAAATAAAAATATTAGGGCTGTCAAATATATAATGACAGGGGAGCTGTGGATTAATCTGATTATTTAAAGATAAATCACAGAAGGCATATATGAAGCAGCATTTGAAGCCTCTACAAATAGGAATGCACAGATATCACATATCCATCTTACTTATCTTAAGGGAACGAATTAATCAAAACGTGGACACAAATTAACTAAAATATGGGAACCAATTGTATCTTGGCCATTTCTTACAATGTAGGAAGAAATGGCCTCGATATATATTTTTTTCCGGCGGATGTCGTCTCCGGGACTCCGTAGTTTCCCTTTTGAAAAATGTAATATTTTTCAAATAAAATTTAATATAACTCAACGTTCATCAATGTGTAGCACGTGAACTTTAATTCGTCAGCGCCGTAAAGCCCGCCCATCTCCGGGACTCTCGTTGGATTCGACCAATGGGAGCGGAGGTGTGGCGGTTAAATGAGCGGCGGCTCGTCAGTCGGTTCTGTTTTAAAGTAATTGAAACTCCACATGGAGTCTCATGACCGATTACACCTCACGTGTTCCCCTGCTGCTCTGATCAGCTGCTAACGAGGCTCATGTGGGTCTGATGGACCAGGACCAGAGTCGGACTGGAACCAGAGCCGGACTGGAACCAGAGCACCAAAGGAAGGGAGCCTCGATTGGTCTGTCCTGAAACCTCAGCACATCTCCACCTGCAGGGCTGGTTATGTTTTGTGTGATTGTGAACACCAAATACACAAAATCCAATTTTTTTTTGTAGAATTAAAGAGCAAATCGAAGAGATGAAGAGTTTCATGTGACATTAATGATGTCTGAACTCAGATAAATCTGACAGATAAACTTTCAGATAAATCTGTCTGATGGCGTGCTGTTTGAGTCTAGTTTGTGTGTGTGTGTGTGTGTGTGTGTGTGTGTGTGTGTGTGTGTGTGTGTGTGTGTGTGTGGTTTAACAGAAGCCATGTGGAAGCTGGTTAGCAGGTTAATGAAAACAGCACAGCTGGTGGTTAGAAACAGACGCACACACACACACACACACACACACACTCTGATGTCATTTTATATTGAGGCCAAAATCTGGTATTTTACAGGATATATATACAGTATATTTATATATAGAAGTAGAAGTACAGTTAATTGTTACCAAAATAAAAGTGAAAAAGTTCAGGCTCTGAAATGTACGTAGATGTAAGTAGAAAGTAAAAGTATCATTATGTAGGCAGTTTTCTTGAACAAGACTAACTGAAACCTGCATTATATTAATTACGTAAAAATTAAGAAAAAAGTAGAGTAGAGTGTGTTTTTACACAAAGTCCTGCAGGTACTACTAATTCGGAGTACGTGATATTTTATATGTGAATCAAAACGAGTTTATATATTGTTGGTTTTCCATGGAGTCACTCGACCTAATTTACAAATAATTGAATCCACCATTTTGAATTAAGCATATGGACACGTGAGCGAATCATCAGAAGGTTCTTCTGGGCGAGTAACGGAGAATTCACCAGCACAGAAACACAAGGTTGAGTTTAGAAATCTATCTATTGGATCTCAAATCGTTTCCAACAGAAATCTGATCGGCTTTGTAAAAGAGAAACATTTGTGTCATTTAGCTTTTTTTCCCGTCACATGTTGAATGAATGAGCTGAACGCGCAACATTACTGCATTCCTCCACCTCGGTGGAAATGTGGGAAATGTGACTGCGTCCATTCAGATGTCATTCAGATATTTGGCATTCCAGGACGTATGTGATGTACTTGCAGTCTGTCGGGTTCGTCTCCTGCTGCCTCAGCTGAAGGACAACATCTCGATACTTCACACACGATTAGTCGACATTGTTTCCTCATCATTCTCATAACTCCGGGAATGATGTGGATTTAAGACAGGTTGGCCATGAAAGGTCGGAGATAAGTACAACCGATATTTTTGTGATCAATCTTACAATTAAATTTCAAGAACCGAAAAAACACACCATGAAAGGGTTAAAAAAAACCTGTATGACTCCCAGATGGACGTTGCCATGGTAGCGGCCTTTCAATTAGAAGATAGCCACGCTCTAAAGCCTAGCCTGATTTATCGTATTTTTTCCTCCGAGGTGTTTTAGGTTTGTTTTTAAGGATCCCTGTGCATGCAGGTTTTTAAAACAATATTCTCTAAAAAAATCAGAACTTTTACACAACACGTCGTAAACACGTCGTAGCCTAAATTTACCATAATTTACTAAATGGACATCATGATGTTTTGAGGAAGACTTGAAAGTAACGATTGAGACCATAAATTCATCTTTAATTGAGAAGTCTTCATTACAATCAGACTTCTTTTTGCAATCAGAGGAGTCGCCTCCTGCTGGCTATTAGAAAGAATGCAAATTTAAGGCACTTCATTGGCTTTTGCTTTTCAGAACTGGAGGTTTCCGTCTGGATTTTTATCCGTTTTTTTATTTTATGAGCCTAACCTTCCTTCAGTTGAGTATTTCCTTTTAAAGTCTGGTCACATTTACAGTCAAATATGTTATTAGGCTCTAGAGAATTTGTTCAGCATTAAAGATCTTTCAGATCCTTTCACTTCTTTAAAAGTACTAACTAACAGCAAAATGAGGTTAAAAAGTAAAAGTACTCATTGTGCAGATAAATGCTCAGTGATTCTCATATATTTGTAGAGTTGATGGTATCTCGAAAAAGTCAAGGAGCTCAGGAAAAAAAATTGCTTATTGATGATGCATTATATATATATATATATATATATATATATATATATATATATATATATATATATATACATTTATATATATACGTTTATTTATAGTTTTTTTTTTAACGACAAAACCAAATCTAAATCAACACAGATGGTTTTCACTGGACAGGAAAGCTGTCATAAAGTTGCATACAAAGTAAAAGTAAAAGTACCTCAAATGAGTACTTTAAAGTGTAGTGGAAGTAGATGGTGAGTACATTACAAACCTGCATTAAACACTCACAGCAAACACCAACAACGTTTAGTCAAACACTAAAAAAACGCTGTGTTATTGTTTTATAAAACGGTTGCTGTTCAGTCCGTTTAGCAGATAAAGTTGCTTCTTTTATTGCACGATTACTCGGCCTTAAGCTCTTCTGTCTCTGTAAGTAGGACACAACAAACAAAGTGTGTAAAGTCTTGACCGCGTCAGAGAATAGTTCAGATTCCCTGCGAGTCCTTCGGATTGTCTGCTGAGTCGATGAAGGAGGGTTTTATTTGCTTTCTGACTCGGAGTGAAACTCAGGTATTGTGTAACGATGAAAAACAGTTTGTGTTTTTATTTCTGTCGACGTCCGAATGACACAGCAGGAACCGAGACAGAAAACTTCAGGGTTTTTATGTTTACAGGGATTTTTGTGCAGCTACACAGAGAAAAGACCCTGAGCAGGAAAAGGCATGTCGTGTGCTGTGTAATTAGTTTGTGTGTGCGTCATGTGGATAGCCAACAGTAATAAAAGAGACACTGCTGTGAAACATGTGACTGGAGAGGTGGACGGAGACAGACCTGGCAACCCAGAGGCCACAGGAAGTCATCCTCATACTGGATTCATGTTTTACAAACCGATCAGTCTTGGGAGTAACGCGTTACAAAAGTAATGCATTACTGTAATGCATTACGTTTTGCTGTAACGCGGTAATGTAAGGCATTACAAAAAAAAACCTGGTAATATTTTACTCGGTACAAATCACAGTAACGCACGTTACAATGCATTTTAAACCCGAAATCAATTGACTCTACATTCGCGATCGTGAGATGGGCATACGCTCCACTTTTGGAAAAGTGTGAAAGCCGGTCCGTGTGACTCTACACTATGTTAATTAAGCGCTGTTCTTAGCAGGCTCCATGAGCTGGACACCGACTCACGGAGCGGCTCCCGGTCGGTAGGTAAAACAGTAGGTTTATTTCAAAACGCGAGCGTCAGACGCTGTCAGAGCGTTAATGAACAGTGTTTTAGAGCTCCCCCTAAATGTCTCAGGTAGGCTTTCAGGTAATTTCACAGCATAACACAGCGCCTTCCGGGTCATTAAAAAAGACGTACGGACAATCTGGAATGAAAAATGGCACTGTTATTTCATCCCCGAATCCCATTCATGAACACAATATCTAATATCAGTTAACGAGTCGTTTTCCGTTTCTCGTTTTTAAAACGAATAACGGGATACGAGTCATTTTCCGTTTTTCGTTCTTTTATTTTGAAGCGAAAAACATCACATCCTGCTGTGTAATGAGCTGCATTGAACACAAGAAGATCTATTGAGAACAAAAAATCCATATTTCCTTTTATTTTGGCGAAAAGTAATGCAAAAGTAATGTAAAAGTAGTGTAATGCCTTACAATTCAAAGACAGTAATATTGTAATGTAACTAATTACTTTGAAATGACAGTAACAAGTAATAAATAATGCATTACGCTTTTGAAGTAACTTGCCCAACACTGAAACCGATACAGGAAGTCGTGTGAGAGTTCGGGTTCAGAGGTCGGACTGGATCACATCATGTATGTCTTCTTATTAACCAAATATCTTATTATTATCTTCCCCTAAACATTAAAGAAACAGTTTGAGTTAATACACACATCAATATGAAAAACAGTCATAAAGTTTGGATCAGTGGTGGAGGAAGGAACAATGCGTAGATCTATTGGTAGAAATATAATATAATAAAAGTTAAGAATGCTTTATTTGATGTATAATCACCTGAAAATAAGAATTGTTGTGTTTTCGTTTATAATAAACCGTTTGCCGCCACGTTTCCACGGTAACCCAGAAGGGACAATTATTTCAATATTTCAGTACTTGTGAAGTTGAGTAGTTGCCTGGTCCATAGACTATAAATAAGATGTAGACCTAGTCACAGGCCATCCTGTTTTTTTGGCCTAAATTATACAATTGTACAATATTTCCCTCTGAATTGTAGATAAGTAGAAATATAAAGTAGCATAAAACGCTCACTAAATGCTAAAGTACCTCATTATTACTATATTTTATTAATTAGTACTGTACTTAAACACTAAAACAGCCACTAATGACAAATTATATGAATTTTAAGAATCAAACTGATATGCAATGAAGTAACTCCACATATCATTCACAGTGGGGTTTTTTGTTAATATTTATTAATAACATCTCATAAAGTTTGTAGAATAGAAAGTAAGTGAAACCCCAGTTTGGACTCTGAGTGTTCGCTCCATTCAAACAACCTTCATTCTCTCTAAAAATAAATCACCTCTCCGTCCTCCGACGGCCTGCAGCTTCTTACATAACTCACACAAAACTATATTCGCAGACTTGTGACTGATCACCACGGTCACAAGTTTGGATGCAACTGTAATGAAATCCAGTCCGAAGATTTCATTAGTTTCAACCAGAGCGGGACTTTCTGATCCGCTCGGCGTCTCCAGATAAACTCGGTAACCTTCAGCATGAACACGGAGGACGGAATCTAACGTCTCTGCACGGTTTTGAAAGTGAGGACGCAGTTTAAAAGGGGCGGCACTTCATGGAAAGTGGGGACATTCTTACAAAGTGGGGACATTCATGGAAAGTGGGGACATTCTTACAAAGTGGGGACATTCATGGAAAGTGGGGACATTCATGGAAAGTGGGGACATTCTTACAAAGTGGGGACATTCATGGAAAGTGGGAACATTCATGGAAAGTGGGGACGTTCTTACAAAGTGGGGACGTTCATGGAAAGTGGGGACATTCTTACAAAGTGGGGACATTCATGGAAAGTGGGGACATTCTTACAAAGTGGGGACATTCATGGAAAGTGGGGACATTCTTACAAAGTGGGGACATTCATGGAAGGTGGGGACATTCTTACAAAGTGGGGACATTCATGGAAAGTAAGGACATTCACACACTTTTTAAAAATATCTATTCAGCTGCGTTTTCACATTTTTCTTAAATGTTAATAAAACAGAAGCAGACTGGTCTCTGCACAGAAAGATGAATTAGAGGAACAGACCTGGCGAGCCGGTGGAGATTTGTCTCCCTCTGGTGGCTGAAGGATGTTCTTTCTTCACGTTTCATTCAGTCCTGTTAAATCAGACGGAATCAAACACAGACTGAATAAATGTTATCTCTCAGCCGCAGATCAGAGTTTGTATGAAATCACCTGGACTGTGACATCACAGTCGAGTCACAGCGGAGCTTTAACAAAACAGTGTGAAGTGACTGAAGGCCTTCATCACCAAAGAGAAGGAGGGTGTGTGTGTGTGTGTGTGTGCTGGATCCACACAAAAAGTCTGCATGAACATACATGAAGTGACTACGACCTCGTAACAAGACGTGATGGTGACACATGATGTCTCCATCCTTTAAAGGTGACAGCGCCCCCCGTGGGTGCTTTAGGGGTACAGTCTCAGACGGGTTCAGGTTTAGGTCAGGGGAAACACATAATCCACGGAGATAAACAGATCGTCAAATTATTATGTTTATATATGTGTTTCCTCATCACTTCTGTCGTTACTATAGTTACAGGTAGACCCGATGACATCATCCAGCCTGACTTTGTTTGAGTTCACGTCCTGAAACGAATGTTCGTGGAGACGGCTGCTGCTGTTAATGCAACTGTTATGGATGTGACATCATGGCAGTATGAGGTCAATACACAGACACACACACACAGACACACACACAGACACACAGACACACACACACACACACACACACACACACACACACACACACACACACACACACACACACACACACACACACACACACACACAGGAACAAGTCAACACTCTGTAACTCTTCTGCAATCAGAGGCTGACTTCATCTTTCAACCAGCATCAGAGTGTGTGTGTGTGTGTGTGTGTGTGTGTGTGTGTGTGTGTGTGTGTGTGTGTGTGTGTGTTGGTCAGCATTGCGTGTTGATTGCACCTCGTTACGGCAGAAAGCAGCCGGATGGTGATGGAGGGAATGTGTGTGTGTGTGTGTGTTTGTTTGTTTTGTTTGTTTCAGTCGGAGATGGGTGAGAGTGTGTGTGTGTGTGTGTGTGTGTGTGTAGGGTATTGCCTCAAGTTGCATTTGATGGTTGCACAGGAGAGCAATGAATCCACGGCATTACTCACACACACACACACACACACACACACACACACACACACACACACACACACACACACACACACATTTGAGAGTTAACATAATTATTAATATTTGATGTTTCTTCAATATTTACATGTTTTAGGTTTTATAAACTATCAAAGTTGTTTTATTCTTTCATATTGATGCGGGAAACTTTTTTCTTGTCTAGATTATTAAGACAATGAACGTATCGTGTATTTAACGTATTAAAACACACTTTTATTGAAGAACTTCCTTCATTTAAAGTCACCTGAGCGTCTCCTTCTGAGGACAAAAACGCAGCCATCATACCGGCCAATCACAGCACCATTAATGTTTAAACATAATATTCAACGTCACAATTAGACGTTCATCATTTATATTATATATATTTATGTGTTTTTAATTTAGGTTGTTTCAAGAACGTGGACCATAACGTAGTAAATGAACATCAAACTAGAGATTGAGACCATAATCTCATGTTTACAATGTTTACTGAGATAATACATCACGTGATCAGACTTCTTTTTACAACCAGAGGAGTCGCCCCCTGATGGCCAGCAGAGAGAATGCAAGTTTAAAGGCGTTTCAGCTTTGGCTTCACTTTACAGAACCGGAGGTCGATGTCAATGATAGCGATTAGCATTAGCAGTTGGTGTCACCGAGTTAATCACCTGCTTCCAGATCAGCCAAAACATTTAATTAAATTGCAAAACCAATAGGAGGCAGTCACTCAAAACCTTTGCACTTAAATGTGAAGATTTGGACCTAAAACCATCAACAACACGACTTAATACTTCTAAACTTCGGTTTTCAGCTGGTATTAAAATGGTTTGGGGGTTCAGTGAATCTTTAATAATATGAATGAATGATTGAGGACCAGACAAACATGGACGCCTCACATCAGCCAAATACATCACTCAGTGTTAGTAGACTCAAATGTAATGGGTATGGTGTTACAGTGTTAATCCTCACACACTCGACCGTCTCGATGACTTGAACCGTCAATTAATCCTCTCCGGGGATTTTACTAAACCCGAGTGATGAGAACACGCGCTCGCTCTTTGCTTCTGTGGTGGCGAGGACGGAGGATGTTATCATGTTTGTTTCATTTTGGTAAATGAGGGAGAGATTTGAGAGTCACATGGGGGAAGAGCGTGACGCTTAATTAGCCGCTGATGCAACACACCTGGGGAGAGTCTGACGGAGAGGATGCGTTGTGCCGAGACGATCCCGAGAGGTTTGTTTCATTCACAAGTCCTCAAAGAAGGTGATCACAGATCACACAGAATTAGTGTGATTGCAGTGAAACTGTAACCTCTTCTTCCTTTGATGAGTTCATCAGCTGAAGCAAAAAAAAGAAGATGAAGAGTCAATTAAAATAGTCATTGTGGATCTGAGGCTTGATTCCCCAACAAAACGTTACACCCAATAATGAAAAAGTGCAAAGTTACCATCAAATAAGAACTTTGCTGCTTTGACAGAAGCTTTTGGGCTCACGAGATACGTTTGCGTTCGGAAGTTTTTATTGTAACGCGTGATTAATGTTCTGAAGACGATTCGATTTAGGCGACAAACACACTTGATGAGAAAAAAAATATATCATGAATTGGCTTAAAATTAGTCTGCGTGGGACATAACAGTCATGTGACTCAGTGGTACTAAACGATTGAATTTTATTGCCGAGATTACGTTTTTAAATAATAGTTGCCTTTTTGAAAATATCGAATCTATTTTGAGTTAAAATCAAATTAGCTTTAATGAGAAAATCAACAGAATTCAATAAAAATATTGAATTCTGATGAATAAAACTAATTCCAGTGCTTTCTTTTTAGACACTAAGGAGGTCAAAGGTCAGACCCCCCCCCCCACACACACACACACACACAGACACATTCAAACACACACACACACACATATGTCACAGTGGATGGAGTCGTCATGCCAACAGCAGACATTACTGCTGGTTTCATCACAGAGACAATCCCAGGCCGGCCTCACTGTATGTGTGTGTGTGTGTTTATAGAGATATACCCCCCCGCCACACACACACACACACACACACACACACACACACACACACACACACACACACACACACACACACACACACACACACACACACTATTTAAGTTTCTTCTTATCTCAGTTTTGCATCATCCCTGGTGACCTCTGAGTGTGTGTGTGTGTGTGTGTGTGTGTGTGTGTGTGTGTGTGTGTGTGTGTGAGTGAACTGAAGAGGTTTAGATGAGATCAGGTTAACTATAATAAAATAAACGTATCATCGGTGCTGCAAAGCTGCATTTTACCGTTTCCCCTCAACGGATTTCCCTCTGGAGCCTGAACTCATCAGGACACATCTGGATCCTAAATACAGAAGTTTACTTCAGTAAAAGTAGTAATACCACAGCATCTTCTAAATACAAATCTGTACATGTATATGTAGAAGGTACTTTGTAGATTCAGATTTGTGATTTACAAAAAAATGAAATAAAATACTTTTTAAAGTTTTAAATGAAAAATACAAAATCATTATAAATCATATTTCTGAATCTGCAAATAACTTGAGTTATTAAATGTAGTGGTTTAAAAAGTACAATATTTGCATGTGAGATGTTATGGAGTAGTGGATTAAGTACCTGAATGTATGTGATCCAAGCCCTGATCACCAGACTGCAGTGCTCAGGAGGACTCTGCTGCACTGCACCCAGGACCAGGACCAGGACCAGGACCCACACAGACTGACTGATGCAGTTCATATGAATAAGCGGAAGTAAATCACAGTTTTGATGAAACACCTCTGACCTTTAGGCTGCCGTCTTCTTCTCTCACAGTTTTATTCTTCATTCTGCAGGATCGGGTCTGGATCCTGCAGAACGAAGGATCAGGTCTGGATCATCGGCCTCCTCTGCCTGATGAGAGAATACTGAACAACAGCTGTCTGTTTCACCATCACTCACCGGGTGGAGACAACCCGAGTCTTGTTCTCGAAGCAGAGCCTCCCCGCCGGACAGAAGTTTCCGCAGCGCTGTGAATCGGCGTGTTCATGACTCAAGCGTTGGCTCCATGTTGCCTCAGCTGACACAACACAGGGTCACCGATCCAACCGTCAGATGTGCAGGTTCCTCGCCGACACGTTTCAACTCTTCTCAACCTGCAGAGATCAAGGCGTCAGGTGAGATGGAGGCTCGGCAGCTTCACTCGGGATCGAGGTTCGTCTTCTCCGCAGTGAGAAACGAGAGAAACTGATCGTTGTGATTTAGTTGTCGTATTAACGTGACATTAATGACACTGATTGGAAACCAATTAACCGTCATACCTCAACCACAGAAGCACACGTTCCTGTGTGAAGGGAACTTTCAGGCAGCATCAGCTGAAATCATTTTTGCCTTAAAGAGCTTGAGAAACGAGATGTTGAGAGCTGATGCATGCAGACTTCTCTTGTGCCGACAGCGTGAAGGGTTTTGCACATTTCACACCTGGGATTTGATCTGAAACAGGCATATTTCTTTAAAATAGTATGGAAACATGCAGAAATGGTCTGTAAATATCTTGTTGGCCACTAGGGATAAGACTTTATCGCAGATCCCGATATAAGAAAACACTCGCGATAAGTTGATTGTGGTGAACTTCCATTATCGGGACAATCGTGAATATCCTAACGAGTGACTTGAAAAGGTCGTCGAGCTTCTTACCATGATAATAAAAATAGAAATTACAGGAATTATATTGTAATTAAGATAATGTTTTTTCTTTTTATGATTTTTGCTAAAGGAATGTGTGTGTCCTCCCTGTGAGCATAAAATAAATGTGTTTCTTCAGTGTAAGGTAAAGTGGTTCCAGTACGTTTCGAAAAGATTGAAGCATTTTTGATGATTATCGGGATACTAATATTGCTGTAACAGGTGAGTATACTCGGCTACATGGAAGTAAAGGTGTATCAGCTAAGCCCTCTATAGCACCTACACCTGTCTATACCATGCAGGGTCGTCGGGCGAAGGCGGGGTCCACTCTGGACCCGTCTGGATCTTTCTTTTATTTAAAATGTTCGCTGCTTTAATCTGTATTAAGCACAGACCACCGAGCCGGCCGGATGAATACGCAGGAGGACGTTGAACCACCTCGGAGCACAAACCGTCTCTTAAAAGCTCCCGATGTTCATGTTCACCACATTCAAGATGCCCCGAGGCAAGAAACACACAGGGGGGGAGAGGGGGAGAGAGAGAGAGAGAGAGAGAGGCCACCAGGACTGAGCTGAGAGACCAGACAGCTGGTCTACACACAGGAAATGGATTTAAAGTTGTAACACACACGCACACACACACACACACACAAGCCAGGTGGAGATAAAAAAAAATGTTTAAGCACAGCAGCACAGGTGATAATCCTGAGGAGGACAACGTGAAAAGACAACGTGTGTGTGTTGTATAAGTACATGTGTGTGTGTGTGTGTTGTATAAGTACATGTGTGTGAGTGTGTGTGTTGTTTAAGTACGTGTGTGTGTGTGTGTTGTTTAAGTACGTGTGTGTTCTCGTGGCGGACCGTAGTTGAGTCAGACACTTGGCCTCTGATTTCATCACGTCGGTTATGAAAGAGACAGTAAAGTTAAACACACACACACACACACTCGCACACACATACATGCATACACACACGCACACACATGCATACACACACTCACACAGCGTTCATCCTCCTCTGTTTCTTCAATATTTCATCATGTGGCGTAAAAACACACTAACCATGTGGAGATAACCTGCTGTGTGTGTGTGTGTGTGTGTGTGTGTGTATGCATGTGTGTGTGCGCTTGTGTAACCAGGTCAGTCAGGCTCTCCACCTGTCGTTTGGAATCCGTCCAATCAGAGCAGAGCTGACAACACACACACACACACACACACACACACACACACAGAGAGGTCACGGCATGCACAAACAGGGGGAAATCTACATAACGAAGATGTGACCTCATTTCCTGCAGAGCAGCAGCAGGCGTCTGTGCCGGCTTCCCTGCTGGGACTAATCGACAGGTCTCACATGTCTCACATGTCTCACATGTCTCACGTGACGAGTCTCTGATCCGTCCTCTGTATACCCGCTGACATTACTGCACTGCAAGAAATACACAGTACCTGTACCTTGGTACAAAGTACTTCTAAAGTTGAAGATAATTTCAGGTACTGCCTGTAAAATGTTTTACGGGAAGTAACATGCAGGTTTTAAAGGAAGTAGCATGCATGTTTTAAAGGAAGTAACATGCAGGTTTTACAGGAAGTAGCATGCATGTTTTAAAGGAAGTAGCATGCAGGTTTTAAAGGAAGTAACATGCAGGTTTTAAAGGAAGTAACATGCAGGTTTTACAGGAAGTAGCATGCAGGTTTTAAAAGAAGTAAAATGCAGGTTTTACAGGAAGTAACATGCAGGTTTTACAGGAAGTAACATGCAGGTTTTAAAGGAAGTAACATGCAGGTTTTACAGAAAGTAACATGCAGGTTTTACAGGAAGTAACATGCAGGTTTTAAAGGAAGTAACATGCAGGTTTTACAGAAAGTAACATGCAGGTTTTAAAGGAAGTAACATGCAGGTTTTAAAAGAAGTAAAATGCAGGTTTTACAGGAAGTAACATGCAGGTTTTAAAGGTAGTAACATGCAGGTTTTACAGAAAGTAACATGCAGGTTTTAAAGGAAGTAACATGCAGGTTTTAAAAGAAGTCAAATGCAGGTTTTACAGGAAGTAACATGCAGGTTTTACAGAAAGTAACATGCAGGTTTTAAAGGAAGTAACATGCAGGTTTTAAAAGAAGTCAAATGCAGGTTTTACAGAAAGTAACATGAGGGTTTTAAAGGAAGTAACATGCAGGTTTTAAAGGAAGTAACATGCAGGTTTTAAAAGAAGTAAAATGCAGGTTTTACAGGAAGTAACATGCAGGTTTTAAAGGAAGTAACATGCAGGTTTTACAGAAAGTAACATGCAGGTTTTAAAGGAAGTAACATGCAGGTTTTACGGGAAGTAACATGCAGGTTTTACAGGAAGTAACATGCAGGTTTTAAAGGAAGTAACATGCAGGTTTTACAGAAAGTAACATGCAGGTTTTAAAGGAAGTAACATGCAGGTTTTAAAGGAAGTAAAATGCAGGGTTTACGGGAAGTAACATGCAGGGTTTACGGGAAGTAACATGCATGTTTTACAGGAAGTAACATGCATGTTTTACAGGAAGTAACATGCGGGGTTTACAGGAAGTAACATGCAGGTTTTAAAGGAAGTAACATGCAGGTTTTAAAAGAAGTAAAATGCAGGTTTTACAGGAAGTAACATGCAGGTTTTAAAGGAAGTAACATGCAGGTTTTACAGAAAGTAACATGCAGGTTTTAAAGGAAGTAACATGCAGGTTTTACGGGAAGTAACATGCAGGTTTTACAGGAAGTAACATGCAGGTTTTAAAGGAAGTAACATGCAGGTTTTACAGAAAGTAACATGCAGGTTTTAAAGGAAGTAACATGCAGGTTTTAAAGGAAGTAAAATGCAGGGTTTACGGGAAGTAACATGCAGGGTTTACGGGAAGTAACATGCATGTTTTACAGGAAGTAACATGCATGTTTTACAGGAAGTAACATGCGGGGTTTACAGGAAGTAACATGCAGGTTTTACAGGAAGTAACATGCAGGTTTTACAGGAAGTAACATGCATGTTTTAAAGGAAGTAACATGCAGGTTCTATTATAATGTCTATATAATTATAAAGAATGATAATAAAGTAATAGGGGGCTGCACGGTGGTGTAGTGGGTAGCACTGTCGCCTCACAGCGAGAGGATCCCGGGTTTGATTTCCGGGTCGGCCCGGGCTCCTTCTGTTTGGAGTTTGCATGTTCTCCCCGTGTAAGCGTGGGTTCTCTCCGGGTTCTCCAGCTTCCTCCCACAGTCCAAAGACATGCAGGATGGGGATAGGCTAATTGATGACTCTAAATTGCCCGTAGGTGTGAATGTGAGAGTGAATGTTTGTTTGTCTCTACATGTCGGCCCTGTGATAGACTGGCGTCCTGTCCAGGGTGAACCCTGCCTTCACCCAATGACAGCTGGGATCGGCTCCAGCCCCCCCGCGACCCTGAATACAGGATAAGCGGTAGACAATGGATGGATGGATGGAATAAAGTAATAGGACAGGTAGGATGAGGAGGAAAGGTGAGCGAAGCTTAACAGTTTAGAAAACTGTCACGTGTCTGAATGTGGAACAAACTCAGGTTAACAGGTGAAGTGAAGAGCTGAGGCAGATTAAGGTCAAAGGTCAGCAGACAGCTGCTGGGCACATGTAACAATACTGTGAGTGGTGCATAACTGTCAGAGGAAAACCTCATATCTACTACATTCTTATACTATTACTGTCAGAGGAAAACCTCATATCTACTACATTATAATACTATTACTGTCAGAGGAAAACCTCATATCTACTACATTATAATACTATTACTGTCGGAGGAAAACCTCATATCTACTACATTATAATACTATTACTGTCGGAGGAAAACCTCATATCTACTACATTATAATACTATTACTGTCAGAGGAAAACCTCATATCTACTACATTCTTATACTATTACTATCAGAGGAAAACCTCATATCTACTACATTATAATACTATTACTGTCAGAGGAAAACCTCATATCTACCGCATTATAATACTATTACTGTCAGAGGAAAACCTCATATCTACTACATTATAATACTATTACTGTCAGAGGAAAACCTCATATCTTCTACATTATAATTACTAAGTGCAAAAAATAAATGTACCTGTGTGTCAGTGTGTGATGTAATAATGTAGAATACAATAATCTCCTTATATACACTACTCACAAAAAGTTAGGGACATTTAAGGATAAACCTAAAATGCACTATAACCTTTCCAGGTGACCTTCTCTAAACTTTGGATGCACACGTCCAACTGTTCAACGTCTCAGTACTTTTTGAACAACTTGCTGTTCTCTAACACGGAGCTGAACGGCAAAATCCACAACAGCTGTTTGATCCTTGAATCGACCAATCAATGTGGTCCAATTAGAGTTGGGATTTAAACAGTCCTCTTTATGATGCCGTTCACATTTGTTCACATTTCAAACAGGATGTTGTCAGAGGGAAGGGACCAATCATGTCATCAGCAGGTTGAAACAGAGACGAGAGACAGGAAGAGTCCCAGAAAGGAGAGAAGTGCACGTCATTTAGTCACATGCCAAGTTATTGAGACATGTTTCGTTGTGGTATACCAGCCACTGCTGCTGCTTTCGTTTCAATGAGTTGTTTGAGATGAGGAAATCACATTACATGCTTCTACTTAAATGCCCTACTGTCATGAGATAACATCACTGTAGCATCAACTCTTTACATCTTCCATAAATTTCACCCGAAAGCTAAATATCCCTAACTTTTTGTGAGCGTGTATACACATATCAAACAAGCAGCTGTTGTTCAAAACGAAATCTCCGACTGTTGCAGCTGCTGACATCATCACCCGTGTGGTCGATGGTATTTTTAACATACATCCTGCTCGCCTGTTCAGACAGTTGCTTCTAACACAACAATCTAGTGGCGACAACGTTAATATTAAAAAGTATATATAAACTAAGCTGTAAGCCGAAGCCTCGCTGTTTGTATCTTTAGACCCAGACTGTGTTCATTATGTGAGCTCTCATCACAGTATTTGTACTTTACTTGATTATTTTCCATTGTATTTATTACTTTATTAACTCCTTACATAACTTAAGTTACTTTGCAGGTTCAGATTAATATAAATTAAAAAAGAAACGATGATGCAATATTACAAATGTACGTCATGGTGAGAGAGCACAAACTACCCAGCAGTAAATAAAGTTGTAAATATAATATACATTGTTCTACAAGAGTAGGCTAGTTTTGCTTTGTGTACTTTAAGTATATGATGTGTACTTGCAGTACTTTTACTTTGCAACAACAGTATTTCTTCCTCGCTGCATTTATATAAGAGTAACATCCGGGTCCGTCCTCCGCTACTGTATATGGTGGCGTCCATACAGAAACTCGAGGAAACGGCGCTGCGGAGTCTCGTGTCGACTTTTCTGACGACTGATCGGCTCAGGATTGCAACATCGAAGCTCCGCCCCCTCCCCGCCGGATGAAGCGACGTAACCCGACCTGCGAACCAAACAGACCCGGAGTCAGCCCGAGTCCTCAGTCAGTCCCGACTGGAAAAAGGGGGTCAGAGCAGCAGGACCAGCCGTGGAGGGTCAGGTCTGGATCTAAAAGAAGAAACCGGGACGAGCACGCGGACTTTTACGTTCATTTAAAAACTCCGGAAGGACTCGAGTTGACTCGGCTTTGTTCGCGTCAACTTCGGATATTCACCAAAAAGAGAAGAAAAAAAATATATTTAAAAGCTTTTTTTGTTTTTGTTTTGTTTTTTTCTTCTTGAGATTTTTTGTTGTTGGAAAGTTTCATCTCATTCAGACCGAAAGAGAAACTCAACTAACGACTGAATGACGACACGTTGCGCAACCGAGACAACAACAATATAACGAGACAAAGACGTCACCGCCGGACGCTCCGCTCCCAGTTCTCCCAGTCCTCCCAGTAGCGGAGCTGCAGCTGCTGCTGGTTCCAGCCGGGACTTCACGAACCGGCTCGTGTTTTCATGTTTCCTGCTGACTTCTGCTGACAGACAGACGGACGGACCATCAGCTCCAATCCGACTCCACGCAGTCTTTCATCCGTCCGAACAAGGTAGGAAACTGACCTGAGAGCAGCACTTCCTTTTTAAAAAAGTAGACCCTCCCAGTAAAGGGCTGCTCATTCAAGTCAAAACGCGCTGAAATCACTTATTATGCAGGATTACATCCGTCAAAGGGGATTAGGTCTACTTGAACGTGTAAAAGCATCATTATGTTGCATCATGTAGTGCAGTTTTGGTCGTTTAATCGATAGAAATTATCATATTATGAGTTCATAATTTCACAATTTTCCAATAGTTTCAGTTCAAACACCTGAACATTGTACTTGAGGAGGAAATAAAAGTGATTTTATGAGAGCACTAGTTACTGATATGAACAGTCATCATCAGATGGTGCACGGTCGTCATGGAGACGGCTCTGTTGACAGGTGAGATCAGCAGCTGTGGTGGGTTTTCTGGGAGGGTTCTGGGGGGGAAAGCAAGCAAGGTTTTTGGTCAAAGTGCTCTCAGCATAACAATTCAGGAAATACACTTTTATGATTTGATTACTTTTTAAGCCGACCGACTCCACGACTCCTTCCACTGATGAAGACGGTGGAAAAGCTTTAGAGCATTTAGGAGGGAGGAGTCGGCACATTAATATATCATGAAAATAGTAGTTAGTTGAGAGGAGAGGATGAGGAAAAGAATAATAAAAACTGACTCAAATACATTTTTCAAACTTTCCAGGAAGACGAAGTCAGACACAAGAACAGAGGCGTCATAAGTACAGACAGTGTAGTAGAAGTACAGATACTTGTGTTTAAAAAGACTTGCAAAAGTAGAAGTGCTGAAGGCTCTGAAATGTTCTCAAACTATAAAGTTTAAAGTGTCCCTATGAAGGACTGAGGTTAGAAAATACACAGAAAAAGTAAGACGTTGAAATAACTAGTCATTTACTTATTTAAATACTCAAGTAAAGTACATGAACATTTATACAGTAACAAAGTATTTGTACTTGGTGACTTCCCTCTGCAGAAGAATGAATAGAGTTCATTATATTAAGAGTCTGAATAATTAGGTTGTATTCAACAAGTAAGAAAAACTCATTCAAAACCCCGTCCGTACAAACTCAATTTCCCATCAGCTCCAGACTTTTGCAAACTTGGCTCTGCACAATGTGTGACTCCACGTCTGAATGAAAGTGTCGGTGATCCGAGATACTGAAACTAAAACCACGTTGGTGAATTATACGGATGGCTGCGGCACCGCTGCTGCTCATGGGAGATGTAGTCTTTTATTTATTTGTTAGTCTTTGCTGTTTAACTTTGAGGTTTTGAGTTCTTATATCAAGTTCTGCAGTGGAAAGAAATGTTCAGTAGAGTCCAGTAAAGTCCAGTAGAGTCTAGTAGAGTCCAGTAAAGTCCAGTAGAGTCTAGGAGAGTCTAGTAGAGTACAGTGGAGTCTAAGAGAGTCCAGTAAAGTCTAGTAGAGTCCAGTAGAGTCTAGTAAAGTATAGTGGAGTCTAATAGAGTCCAGTAAAGTCTAGTAGAGTCCAGTATAGTCCAGTAGAGTCTAGTAGAGTCCAGTGAGTTGTTTTTGTCGTCGTTCATCATTAACAGTCTGATCTCTGATTGTGAAACGGCAGCTGATGTGATGAGACATCAAATAGCAGATTCACTGTCAGTGTGAGTCAGAGTGAGTGTGTGTGTGAGACGTTGCCACGGTGACTCAGGCTGTTTCACCAGAGTGAAAGCAGCGTTGGCAAACAGTAGGTTGCCACACAGCGTCGCCACGGCGACCGAAGGGCTCTAGAAAGCTTTACAGAAAAACGCACACTCTCTCTGTGTGTGTGTGTGTTCGTGTGTGTGTGTGTGTGTTCGTGTGTGTGTGGGGTAGGTGTTGACCGTATTTAAAGCCTTTTTAAACTATAAACTGTTGTGCTCTGATGCAACGATCTGAAAGCCGAGGCGTCTGTCAGCTTACAGGAAGTTGCATCATGAAGCCTATAGACACGTTAGCAGCGTAGCATGTGAGCAGCGGGACACACAACGCAGCGAGATGTAACACAACACCCGTCTGACGGTAAAGTAAAAGTGAGCAGCGCTCGGTGGGGGGGGGGAGGAGCCTCGGCTGGTCATGTGACAAAGTGGAGGTGGGCAGATGTGAAACCAGAAGTTATCCAACATTAATAAATGTCTACTGAGTCGCAGTGATTGAGTCCTTTTTTGTGGCATGGTCCTCCTGGCACAGATGATGAGGTTGTAATTAACCCGATGATGTCACTTGTCTCCTCCAATCACAGATGAGCATGGCTATGGCCACAGCGCGGTCCCAGCGGTGTCTGAAGAGGCTGCTCGACGAGCCCCAGGACGGTTCACTGAAATGTAAAGTTGCTCGTCTGGATCACGACCCGCCCGCCGCCCGCCTGTCGAGCTGCCTCCGGCCCAGAAGCCCCGCCCCCGAGGCCAACCAGAGCCAATCCCCGACCAGAGTCGGATCGTACTTCCTGTTTGAACGCTGCGAGGGGGAGAAGACCTACAGGGCTGAGCATGCGTACACGAAGCAGCAATACACCTGCCAGGTAGAGAAAAAATACTGATGATACTGTTACAAATACTTACATCAAATATTGTGATGTTGCATAAAATGTTAGTTATTAAAAAACTGCTAGTACTGCTGAAAATACAACACACTTCTTGAATAATTGATAGTCAGGGAATACTACCGATATTGCTATTAGTGAAAATACTACTCCTCATCCTAAAAACAACATTATACTTGTCATACTGCTAGTAATATTGTTAATACTGCTGCAAATACTCATTAAAAACAATATATATATACGCAACTGTAACCGTGTCACCCTAACGTTGTTGCCATGGTTACAGGTACTTCCTCTACGTGGTTACCAGGAGCGGCTGGCTGCCTACGCCCGCATCGGTCACCACGACAACATCTGCGACCTGCTGGACGTGGTGATCGGCCAGGACAGCGTGTACGTCTTCCTGCCCGGTCACCATGGCGACATGCACGCGTACGTGCGAAGCAGGAAGCGTCTCAGCGAGGAGGAGGCGGGGCATCTGTTCACTCTGATGCTGAACGCCGTGATGCACTGCCATCACCACGGAGTCGTCCTCCGAGACCTGAAGCTCCGCCGGTTCGTCTTCACCGACAAATACAGGTGAGACCGACGAGTACTCTGACAATACTGCATACTACTACTGACAATACTGCATACTACTCTGACAATACTGCATACTACTCTGACAATACTGCATACTACTCTGACAATACTGCATACTACTACTGACAATACTGCATACTACTCTGACAATACTGCATACTACTCTGACAATACTGCATACTACTACTGACAATACTGCATACTACTACTGACAATACTGCATACTACTCTGACAATTCCACATACTACTACTGACAATACTGCATTGTGCTTGGACAATACCGCATACTACTCTGACAATACCGCATTGTGCTTGGACAATACCGCATACTACTCTGACCATGCCGCATACTACTCTGACCATGCCGCATACTACTCTGACAATACTGCATTGTACTCAATACCGCATACTTCACCGACACACGTGAGACTAACAAACAGGTAGTGCTGATAATACTCCCACAAACTACCACTAATACTGCTAAAAAACACAGATGCAGACTTAAATGACTATGGATACTTTTGACACTGTTAAGAATACTATTAGCAGTATTCTTGGTAGCATCAGTATAATTAGTAGCATCAGTGACGGACAGATAAAAGTACTACTTGTAATACCTCTAACACTACTATGACTGTTAATACTACTTCTATCAGAGGTACTACAGTACTGTTGTCACTGCTGATACATTGTGAATATTTCTTCCTGCAGGACTCACCTCGCTCTGCTCGGCCTCGACGACTGCATCCTGTTGCACGGTAACCACGACGACGACTCCCTGACGGACAGGCACGGCTGCCCCGCCTACGTCAGCCCCGAGCTGCTCACCAACGGGACCGGGTCTTACTCGGGCCGGGCCGCGGACATCTGGAGCCTGGGCGTGTCCCTGTACACCATGCTGATTGGACGATACCCGTTTCAGGACACTCAGCCCGCCGCGCTGTTCGCCAAGATCCGCCGCGGCGCCTTCAGCCTGCCCGACTGGCTGTCGCCGCAGGCCAAGTGCCTGATCGGCTGCATGCTGAGGAAGTCGCCCTCCGAGAGGCTGACGGCGTCGGAGCTGCTGATGCATCCGTGGCTGAGCAGCCGCCGCACGCCGCACCACAGCACGCAAAAGACGCATCACAGTTCGAACAAAACACTACAGAACAAGCAGGAGGAGGAGGAGCAGGTGGTGCCCACGTGGACGGAGAAACACTAGCACACAGACTGTACTTCTATACTTGTGAGGACCCACATTGACGTAATTTGACCCCAATAAATCTTACATTTATTAATTTATTTACAGTTGCTATAATTAAAGATATTATAGAGACCGTTTCTTCTAAGATAAACATAACAAATTCACGTTAGAGCTTAAGAGTCGCAAAGAGCAGGTAATGCAAAATAAAGACTTAAATGTAAGATTAATGCACATAATAAACACCTATGAACAACACGGAGATGGCATTAATGTAACGACTAAAATATATAACTTGCCTAAAAAAGGTGAGGCGGACTCATGATAAAAAAAAAAACAGAGTAAAACTCACAACCAGTCAAAAACTAAAATGTGGTCCTTCCAAAGATAGACACACACACACACACACACACACACACACACACACACACACACACACACACACACACACACACACACACACACACACACACACACACACACACACACACACACACACACACACACACACACACACACACACACACACACACACAGTCTGATCCTGGATTACTTGACCCCGAACCTCAGGTGCCTTCCTCTCGCTGCAACCAGAACCAGACCCAGACCCAGAAGAAGACTGAACAGGCCGTCGGGTTTGGAACAAAGTGTGACTTTGAAGGAGGCGAAGAAAAAAAAAAAAACGGGACACAGCTACTTTTCTGTGTTTACACTAATTGGTCGCGCCATTGGTTGAAAAACACAAGCGGCCAGATCACATTCAGCATTCAGCCCGACTTTTCTGAGGATTAGTTTAAAAGAAGAAGTTATCTCAGGATCAGAACTTCATGCTATAATTAATGCGGTTATCCAGTACACTCACATTGTTGGATGTTAAATTATAAATTTTCTTGTGACGCGACATCAGGTTTCCCCGAACACGTTCGTCACTGCATTATTACTACTAATAATAATAATTACATGCGAGCAGGTTTATTCTGGGACACCTCTTGATGACTCTGGATCAACTGACATGTGATTATAACAAAGCTATTTGACGCGTCAGCGCAACACTGTCATTAAATCTCAGGATGACACATCCAACGTGAGCAGTTGAATCATAAAATAATAATGAGGTTGTAATCTTGAGATAACTGGAAACTCCCATCACTGAAGTTCCTTTTGAACGACCAATCAACCCGACAGACCGCAGCAGTCAGCCAATAGGATGCCTTCTTCTGAATGTGTCGCTCAGACCTCAGTTACAGCTGGAGATTAAATAAAAAGATGTTTCACAAACTGTTCTGGTCACAGACTGGTTTTTATGAAGTCTAATATTTGTATGACGGGTATTATTTGTATGACGTCGGAAGTTTTTACAGGTTTGGGACGTGTTGAAGCCTCATCTCTCCTCCAATCACACAGCAGTTTACTAACGAGGTACTCACTGATTGGAGAAATATGTTGAAAAAAATACATGATTAGTAATTGTATAATCTCATGTTTAACATCAATTTGTGTATTAATTAATAAATACTGTGGACATGTTTAGAAGATAAAAATAAAAAATTTCAAAAGGAAAAAGGACAAATAACTGAATTACTTAATAAAGAAAATCACAAAATTAATGTTAAAGTAGCTTTTAATTGTTATTTAGTGAACTCAATGTGAATCATCTCAGTCTTTGACTTTAAGATGGAGATGATGTCGCCAGCAGGGCATCAAACTTCAGTACTTAAGTATCAAATGAGTATGAAATAAGGGACATTCAGAAGACTTCAGAGCCGAGTTCACAGCAGGGAGAATAAAATAATGGTCCAAAGCGCCATAAAGTTTTGCTCAAGTAGCCGGCGACGCTTCGCTCCAGGAGGGAGATACCAGTCAAACAATCAGAACATTAACTTCTAGAATCAGTCGACTCTCGTACAAAAGATACAATTAACTATTAACTGCTCAGAGGCACGAAATACTCATACAAAATACTCTAAAATGACAGCCTCATGGTCGTTTGTCTCCAACAGCCAGTCACATCCACGTCTGTCCAACATGTCATGTGTTTTTCCTCTCATAGGAAATGAAAATCAACCGTCTATGGACAGTTCAGAATCAGAACTAGTATCCAGTATAAAATACTGAATAAAGGTGAGAACCACAGACAGGAGTACAGACAGAAAGACTGGAAGAAGGAAAGAAAATTTAGAACATGAACTCTGACAGCTTTTCTCACCTTCATGTTTTATTGTTAAATCGCATCAGACTGCAGAATAAATCCTTTTCTCTTAACCTTCATTTCTCTTCCAACGTCCACTTCCGTCTCAGCCTGAAATATCCAACCACGGGGCGGTAAAACTGTCCCTCGCATCCGCTCATCGGTAAACTGGTGGAGTCGTGGCAGCAGGCCAATCAGGAGCCGGTATCGGTGTCCATGTCATCGGTGTCGTCGCCCTCCGAGCGGCAGATCTCCTCCAACGCCAGCTCTGACAGGAAACAGGACGTTTATTGGTTGGATATTTGTGTCAACATCCGTACAAAAGGTCAGAATTAATAAATCATCAGAAAATCGAGTGTGGAATTGGGAAGAAACATGGAAAAATTAGATGAAAGCATCTCCTGGCATGTTTTCGGTAGAAACGGATCAAAAGCCAAGAATTACCACTGTCATTTATGCCGACTGCTCCAAAAATGTGGGATTTTACGTTCTGCCTGGATGTCGGTTTCACTTTTACCAGAAAACCTCATGACTTCTGGCTCTTCATGGCAAAGAAAACACTTTTCCACAAAATGTCTAATGACGCTACAGTCACAAGAAGATTATTTACAACTGCATTTGACTCAGCATTGTGTGCGTTTCTGCGTACCCTCGCTCTCGCTCAGCTCGGGGATCTTCCTCAGCGTGTCCCGTACGGCCGGGATCACCTGGTCGTACATGTGCAGCAGCGGCCTGCAGCTCTCCGAGAAGCTGCCGTGGTGCAGCAGCAACCAGTGCAGCAGCAGCAAACACTCTCTGAGCAGAGACGCCGCCGCGCCGCGCCACCACGGCGTCGACGGGGCGGGGCACTTCTGTGAGGGCGGGGCCAGGCCTGAAAGAACGACACCAACAACAGTCAGTGTGTCGGCTGTCGGAATGGAGCGGTGCGTTTTCGGAGCCTTGTGTTTTAAATCTGACCTGTTGAATCTGTCAGATCATGAGAACCACGAAGATCCAACCACTGACGATGGAAAACAATCACCACGGTCTGGACCAACTGAGAGAGAGGGGGGGAAGAGGCTTGGGTTGAAAGCGGCAGCAGAAAGTTTCATGTCACTATATGAAGAGCCGGTCAGAGAGATTTACCTCCGTGTAACACTGACAGCTGCTGTGCTGGCTGCCGGTCCAGCTCTCCGCTCGCTGAGTCAGCAGTTTGCTCAGCAAACGAACCACCTGAGACACAAACACAACCAAACACTGTAAAAATCAGCTGCAGCTGGGACAAACAAAGACCAAGCCTTTATAAAAAAAAAACACTGAGGGGTGAAATGACCCGATCTCTACTGGTTCAGATGATAAATTCACTATAAACTGGCTCAGGGAATACCACACAAATGCACTGATGTGCAGCATATGTGCTGTGAAGGTGTTGTATGGTGAATAATGAAAGAAGAAGAGAGAGAATAAAGCAGGTGGACCAGCTGTTACAGCCTCCAGCACAAGGAGAGGAGATCCGTTGGTGCCCCTCCACCGTCCAGCTTCCTCCCTAAAGACCCTTTTACAGTTAGTAAACAATGATGACGCATGCGTGCTATGTAAGGGCATTCACCATGCAACCCTTACAGATTTACCTTCCAGATGTGTGGGGGTGGAATAATTAGCAGGTGGCCCAATAGTTAGTAGTGACGCAGATATGTGCATGTATTGTGTAACATTACACAAGAGAAACCACGCTGTCGTCATGTACACAACGTCAAATACCATGTCATACACTGAGTTTTGAAGCCGTCATTTAAAAACTCAAAAACCTAAAACTCAAACATCTTTGATTGCAGCCGTAGATGCTGCCGGTGTTTCGGTTTAACGAGCGATCCTGTTTTATGGCGACTCGGCCGATTGCGTCCGTAGTGACGGCAGCTGTTGAAACACATGAGCAGAACAGAAAGTATGTAGGCGTCCTCGTAAAAAGACTTCAATCTATTTGAAACACATCGGTGTTTATTATCTATATCAACCATTTACGTAAGTTACTACCAGCAGCCACGGGAGCGAATCAGCTGAAAGTCACCAGTTAACCCGTTGCTCTGATGGAAGGCCACGGGGTAAAATGTTAGAAGACGCCGGCTGTAAAGAGTCCATACAGCGTCTTATATAAAGCCTTGTTGGATCGTATGTGGCGTGAAAACACTCGTCAGGTTGCCAACATCTTTTCCCACCAATTCTTTGCACAACAACATCTGTCACTTTTCATGAAAGCACAACGGCATGAGTCATTTTCCACATCTGAACAATTATTGGCGTTGATAATACAGAGACGCACAAAAGACACAGTTGTTGGAGAGAGAAAGCGATCACGGAGGCGGTGAGAAGCGACCTGGAGGAGGCGTTCACACTGGAAAAAGTTTTATTGAAACGTAATTAAACCATGCTGTTATTCATCTACATCCCCCTGTAGAATGGGGGAGTCTCTGCAGCGTGTGTGTGTGTGTGTGTGTGTGTGTGTGTGTGTGTGTGTGTGAGACCTGCAGGTCCAGCAGGATCCAGTCTGTGTGTGTTGGCTGGTTGTCTGGTCTGTTTCTGATGAACTGGAACAACTTCAGGAAAATACACGGATCTACAGAAAACAAACACAAATCAAAACACTGCTTCCGTGAGGTTTATTAGGGGCGGAACCTTTAATAACGGGGTGAATATGAAAAGAAAATAAAATAAAGAAGAAATACCATCAAAGAGAGGTTTCTTAGTTAATAATGACGAAGTGTACTTCAGATAGAGTAGAAGTATCTGCAGTAACAGAGCTGTGGCTCACCGTGCTGAGAGCAGAGCTGCCGAGTCAGCGTCTGGTGGTCGGACATGGACGCCAGGACAGACACACTCCCCGAAACCGTCTGCAACCTGCAGTCTGCCGACAAGCACACACACACCGCCTGCAACACACACTGCAACCTGAGACACACACACACACACAGTTTAATAAGTCGTTTCTATTGGCTGTTATGTCACCGTGGTAACCAGGATTCACTGTCACTTTTACATAACTGACAGTGGAAAAGTCATCAGCCCACACAGACTCTCTGCTCAGCCGCTCCTCCGCCTGCAGGAGGATTCCTCTCAGGTGAGTGTTGCATCATACGTGCGTGTGTGTTACGCTGGATACTCGTCAACGCGACGTCATTGGAGGAATGTAAAAAAAAAAAGGGAGTTTCATAGAGGGTGACGTGCTTCCTGCAGCTTTCGGCTGAATACAGAAACTTAAAACCTTCCACTTTTGTTGGCACGGGAACAAACACACGTTTTGTAATCAACTGATATCTTTTAGACGGGACCACTTTTTAACACTAACGTGCGCATTTTGGATGACAAATTAATGACATTTAATGTGAAGTATTCAAACAAAAGTAACATTCATGTTCATCCCTGAGATGTTTTTTTTTTATATTTTAATGAACAAATCTGTCTCATATGATCCGACCACTTCACTGTGAAGCGTCATATTTCCATTAAAATCTGATAAGATTGTAAAAAAAAACACAAAAACCCCCCAATATAACCCTGATGTGACCTTTAACCTCCTGTCTGCAGTGTGTGTGTGTGTACCTGTCAGCATGCGTGTGCGACGTCCTCTCGATGAGGACACACAAAGTCTTCGTGGCATTGAGGGCAAGCTCCTCAGTCGGCGAGACGCCGCCTGGCCTCGCTTCACACAGCCGCAACATTGACCCCAGCAAGGCATTCTGGGAGCACAGACCCACACCTGCAGCGGAGTGTTCGCTCTGAGACCAAAAGGGAGGGTGCATGATTTAATTCAAGGGGCAAATCTCCGTCCAGGAGGGTTAAGATCATCCTGTTATTATGATTAACATCAACAATATGTAGTTGATGTTTCAAGCTTGCCCCTCTCGACATGAATGCAGGTAGGTTAGGTTAATCCAGTAAAATACAGCACAATAAGGTTGAAAGTGTGTGTGTGTGTGTGTGTGTGTGTGTGTGTGTGTGTGTACCTTCATGTCTGTAACTCGGCTCTGACTCTCCTTGGATAACACAGCCTCCACCACCTGGGAGTGAAGATGAAGCAGGAATGTGTTGATTTAATTCCAACAAGGAAGGACACACTTACACTTGAGACTCAATCAAAAAAGAAAAAGAAGCTGCAGATCCAACAGCCTTGTAATTAAACAGGTGATTAAATGTCTGTACGTCAGAATGAAACCTTGACTTTTACGTCTACTGGGTCATTACAGATGTGTTGTTACGCTCATCACCTCGTCACTGTGGACCAGCAACAGGTAGAGGATCCTCAGAGCGGCGAGACCAGTGTCCTCCACGCTGAAACCAGCAGCGGGAGCAGCGCTGCCTGCTGGGAGCGAGCTGGCAGAGGTGGAGTTCGACCCACTGCTGCTGGCGGAGGTGGAGCGGAGGGAGTCCAGAGCCTGACAGAGCCGAGACAGGTGAAGGTCCACCAGAGGGAGGAAGAGGACGGCTCCAGGACACAACCTGCACAAACACAGGGAATCATTTAGTTTGGATTTAGTTCCCCAAATCAAAGTGAACGTCCGTATCAGTACTTTTCTAAATGAGCATGGTTTGATGTTTATTGCTTACTTTTGCAGTTGTGATGTGTAAACATATTTTACTTACATGCTGTTATTAAAAAGGAAAAGGTAAAGGTTTTGAGGTTCAGTATAAAAATGCAAATAAACAATCAATCCAATTTAATTTAATGTATTTAGCCCCAAAGCACAAATTTTACGATCCGGACCCTAATCAAATAAGTAAAACACTCACAAAAAAGGGAAAAAAGGCAAGAAACCACAGGGAGAGTAACCGACTTGTCTTTTGGTGGCACAGTTACCTCATTTGGCCACAAGAGGGCACTGCTGTCCACATAAGTGATCAGCTTTAACTGTGTTTGGTTGTTCTGCATTCTTCAGTGGGAAGTTAGGAACTGATTTGATGCGTCTCCGTCAGTCTACCTTTTGTTTCTGCCGCTGGCTGCAGCTGCTGATCGGGTCTGACTCAGCATGTTGAGCCCAGTTGCAGCCAGACTCTGGACCGGACTCAGAGCAGCACTGGGAGCTCCGCCTCCACCGCCACGGACGCTGGCAGCTGCGTCGGAGTGGAGCAGAAAACCTGCCGACTCGCTGACATCACAACTTACAACACAACGGACAAAACAACACCACAACACATATTAGTCTTTTGTAATATATAATATATATAACACTATTACCACCGATGATGTCATGGTTGTGTACCTAGATGTCAGGTGGATGCCAGTCAAACTCATAGACAGGAGGTGAGACAGGCCGAGGCTGCTGGGAGACAACGGCTGCTGCAGCAACAAGCCCAGCAGGACGACACCTGGAGGACAACAAAGAAAACAACATTCATGAGAAGAAAGAGTTCTGACTTTCAGTCTCCATGATCCTACATTTCCCACAAAGCAACTGCATGTAGACTTTGAGTAACACAAACAAATAACACAAAGCAAATTTTCGCCTCACGCTATTCATGCGAGTTTGAACGCCGTGTTAATCGAGTGTTAATTTGCACCAGACGTGCCGGAGGGGAGGGGGCTTACCTCCACGTAGACACCTATAATGCTGTTCATAACATCACCCAGAGGTGCTCTATGAATTAAACTGAGCTGTATTCACATCCGTAATCACGCCTCAATCACGCTGCTCTCCGCAAATTTGCATCAGTAAATGTGCTACGCGTTTGATGTGAACACACCTTTAGAGTCTAATGAGTTCATTATTTAGGCTGACTAGTTTAAAAATGAGAAACCTGTCAGGAAGAGATTTTAATTAAACTGTGCTGCACGTTATTCGCTGCGGACCGACCTCGTTGCTGAGCGTGTGCAGGTCTGATGGTCAAGAAGGGGTCCGGGCGAGTCACTTCCTGCCGGTCACCTGATCTGCTGCTGGACGCCCCTCGGTCGGCTGGAAGACACAAAGAAACGACACTTTCAGTTGTCCCGTTTTACAACCGCCACAAACCTTCATCACGTGACCCACCATCTCTCCACGCCTTCGACGGCGTTCCTCTCGATGGGACCTGGGCTCCGAACGCCTCCTTGGTGATGAAGCCATTTCCTGTCGGAGAGGGGGAGCCGTTCCCTTGATGAATCTGGGCGAGACAGCTGAGCACTTTAGGACTGAGAGGAGACGAAGACAGACCAGCCAATCAGATTAGAGAGAAGACAACCAACCAACGAGAATAAACTAGCTTTGTAAATTACCCAGAACGTATTGGTTTGTAATATGGATGATGACCGACCTGTGTCGAGGTAGTGGAGAGGCTGTCTTGGTTTTGTCTGAACCGTGACGTTTGGTTTTCATCTCGTTGATCTCTGCTTCTTTAAACTGCAGCTCTGACTGCAGTGACTGAACCTGAGCACAGAGAACGTGTCGTCATGGTGTTATTTTGAGAATTATACGCGTCAGTATGTGTGTGTTTCAGCTCCCACACCTTCCGGTTGAGCTCCTTCTCCTTGTCGCTCTGCTCTTTCCGTCTCTGGGTCTCCAGCTGGATCTGGTTCTGCCTCTGGGTCTCCTTCTCCTGCTGAGCTCCTTTCAGAGAGTCCCTCAGGACCCGGATCTCCCCACTCTTCAACACAATCTCCTCCTCCACCTCCTTCAGCTAAAGACGTATACATCCACCAGGACAGATTTAAAAGTCTGTTCCCAGCTCATACGAATTATTCACAATACCTGATATTAAACCAAACTGATGGTACATCTCGTCTGCTTTGGAAGGTGTTTACAGGGCAGCTCCCTCTAGACAGGTGATGCATGATACCGCTTTTTTTAAATAATCAAAATAGTTTATAAGCATATTAGTAATGATGTACTAACGAATTAAGTTAAACTATAAACCAGTCTGTAAATTGAACTGTTTTTCTTTTATAATTTATCATTTCTTTTCTTCTTTTTTTTTTTACTGTTTTGTGACTAAGAGTCTTTTAAAACTCACAAGTTGTTGTTATTTTCAATATATCTATATTTGCACTCGTCCAACTTCCAATTTCCCTCGAGATAATTAAAAAAGCATCAGTCATGAAATCATCATGAAAATGTATTCACGCTTTAATCTCAAATGCAAAATCTCTGCTCTGATTATGTTGTTTTGTTCACTCTGCTCTAAGTTTGGCAAAAGATTACTATTGGATGTTTAAACGAAAGAAAAGTTGTATAAAGTGAGAAGCCAGTGAGTCTCACCTTCCTCTTCAGCTCTGCATGTTGAGCCTCCAGCAGACTGAAGGAGTCTTCTCTGTCCGACCCAAAGCGCTGCGGCCTGTTACCTGAACACACCAAACTAAATGGTAGAAATATACACAAGATCCCAGCGTGTGTGTTGTTTACTGCAACAGACACCCAGCGACCACTCAGTCAGTTCTTCTTTCAGACGCCGTCTGTATTTTCTCTTCATTTATGGATTCACACGACTCACTCATTTCCATTCATCGTGCAACATTTACACTTTCAACACCTCCTCTCTGGTGTGGATCTTCATCTGTCCTCTTTCACATCTCGACTGTGCTCATGAAGCCTTCAAACACCGTTTCGCCTTGATGCAGAGTTCGTAGTCAAACAAAGATGTCTGACGGGAGTTACTCAGACATCCGTTATAGTTCTTTATCTTTAAAGAGGCGAGAAAGATTTTCTCGTCACGTCATTTCTAAAGCTATTATTAGTTCATTTAAATTGTCATTCTGCTTTTTCAATTTCACAAGATATTGGAAATCTATTTTTGTGAACTCTATCCGTTTCAAACCCAAATTGCCTCGTGGTCACATACGGAGAGGAAAAACAACGTTATTTTTCTTGTGATATCAAATAAGATAGATTTCACAATTAATTTATTTTGGACTCAGCACCTGGACAGATACACGTATCCGTTGTGGAATAAATACGTAATCTTCTACATTTATGGCTTATTTTTTCTTTAGTCTCAACATCAAAATTAGTGCAGCTTCCTAAACATAATTGAATAATTATTAATTAAAGGACAGATGATAATGCAGTTAAACTTCTAGTCTGAACTCACCGGGAGGCTCTCTGCTCGGCATCGCCACGTTCCCTCGGTTGCAGCTGCCGGACCCAAACGTGTTCTCATTACTCTGATTGGTTGTGGCTCTGCTCACGGGTTTGCTCTGCCCTGCAGACGGTGTCCAGGCGGACCCGCGGGCAGGCTGCATCGGTTTGTTTCCTGGTTTAGACCCAAGCGCAGGTGCAGCAGCTGAGGTGATGGCCTGCGAGGCAATGATGTCAATCTCATCCAGATCATCCTGGGTGAAGTCCTCGTCATCGCCGAAGGGGTCGTCAAAGGCCACCGCTGTCACTACGTCGTGGTTCAGGCCTCTGAGGCGTTTGTTAGGGGGGCAGTTCATTCTGGGGAAGGAGGAAGAGGCACGTTAATCAGCTACTGTTGGATGTTGGAGGAAAAAAATCACGTCTAATTGACTAAACGTCACGTCTGTTGTCTAAAAACAGTAATGCAACTTCAAACGAAGTGACCTTAATAGTGTCAAAATATCAGAACATTATTTCGCTCATATTTTGACATTCATACAATGAACCATATCTAAGTACAAAGTTCAGTGAACATTTTTTGTATTAAATCAGGAAATTCTGCTCTAAAAAAACAAACTAATATTGATTCAGAAAACTGAAAAATGTAGTTACCTGTAAATAAATGAACTTGAGTTTAAGATGCATTTGATTTGAACACTTCATAGTCATCAATTCGTATGATTCATTGATTCTCTTCACATTTTAGAGAGCTTCAGACCTAACTTTAGGACCCTTCTTTCCACCGTTTCTGGTGCTTTGTGTGTTTGTATGTGTATTTATATATATATAATATCCATCAGCAGCAAGTTGATTTAACAGAGATGCATCTTAAACCAGAAGGGAGTACCGTTGACCCAATCTTCACACTGAAGAGTTTAGTAAATGTTCAGCAGGAATGAAAACATGTTGTCTAGTTTAAAAGGGTTGATTAAACGAGGTACACCAGCGACGTGGACTTTAACCTCTAAACAAGCCATAAACTAGTGAACTAGTCGTTAGAGGTCCAGATCTCCTGGGTCTCTCTGTTACCTTGTTTCCTGCTGTTGCTCCCGTTAGCCGTTAGCTAAAATGACAACTAGCCGTGCTTCCAACGAGAAGCTAGCGTGCTAAGCTATCACAGCTCACACGTCACAACAGTACGGAAGGTTTGCGGTCAGTTCACGCTTCATAAAATACACGTTAGAGCCGTTCCTTTAAACGACGCTTCGATACTTCATTAAACGGTAGCGAGCCGTGAACCACACGAAGTTTCGGGATAAAAATGAAACGTTCCGAGCGCTCCGGTGCCGCTGACAATCTGACCAATCAGAGCGCTGCTTTGGTTTGTCGGACCAATCAGATGCGACCATGCGCTGGCCTAGTTGCTGTACAACTCCCCGTTTGAGACAAACTGTACTAAACGCGCAAGCGTGTGTGTGTGTGTTTGTGTGTGTATTATATACCGTGTATATATATATATATATATATATATATATATATATATACACATACATATATATAAATATATATATAAATATACATATATACATACATATATATATATACACATATAAATATATATATATATATACATATATATATATATACACATATAAATATATATATATATATATATACATACATCTATATATATATATATATATATACATATATATATATACATACATCTATATATATATATACACACACACACATAAATATATATATGCACCTCCTCCAAATAACAATAAACAAGTAAAACAACAAAAAATGAAAATCAAGTACTGCAACAGTATATAATGTATGTTTTTAAAATTAAAAAGCTGTTCTATGCAAGGACGTGTGCAAAAAAATAAATAAAATAAAATAAAATAAATCAGAATTAGGTAGAGAGCCAAGCCAGGTACCATCTCTAAAGCCCACTGCATTCACACGTTATTAATTCTACATACAACATACGTGTAAAAATGACATGCTGTGGTTTTGCATAGATTATGCGTGGGACTATTTCTTGGCCAGGTGCAGTACCTTCTTGGGGACTCCGTTGGTTGCCTGGCAACGACACACCGATGAAAAAAACCCTCCTCTATCCACCTCATTCCTCACGCACTTTGTATTTATAGTCCATCGCAACACATCACATGCAACATTTTCACCCTGCGACCCCAATGAAAATGATCATGCATGTATTTAAGAAAATGAATATAATAGATAATACATTTTTACTTATAACAGCCGACATGTTGGTAATCCGATTAGTGAGCCCAGTTTCTAGCCGCACCTTATTTCAAAGGATGATGGATGTTTGACTTTCTACACACAGAAGCTTCTTGTGGCTTCTCAGCAACAGCGAGTGTGCTTTCCATTTTTAGATACAGACAGGTCTGTGTGTCGCAGCTGAGGCTCTACAGTGTGTGTGTGTGTGTGTGTGTGTGTGTGTGTGTAACACTGACACATGCTCGCTCTCTCTCCGCCTCCATACTTCAGTACAGAAATGGCTCAGCGACAGGCATCCAGATGCACCCAGCATCATCAGCAACACACGCACGCACGGATGCACACACACACACACACACACACACACGCACACACACGCGCACACACACACATGATCGTCACATCCATTTGCAGCACTATAGTGTCACTGGTATCACCACTGTTATGCAGGTCAGCTCTTCATGTCTTACAAAGATAATTCATACGCAAAGCCACACACACACACACACACACACACACACACACACACACACACACACACACACACACACACACACACACACACACGCAGGGCAGGCAAGTTAGTTGCCATAACAACCAAACAGTCAAAGCAGGGTCACTGAGTGAATCCGGTGAGATGAAGCCTACATACGTGTGCGTGCGTGTTACTGCAGAGCAGCGGGGCGGCTGCTACGCTGGTATGTTTCTGATTCTGCTCATGGTTTGGACACATTTCTGACTGTCCTCTCCCACAGTCTCCTTTCAGGAAGCACTGTCCAATTAGAGCTATGTTCACATCAAGATGTCCAGGATGTCTACTGTGATGTGATGTCCACGGACAGACATTTACCCAATTGGGAGTCAGCGAGTTCAAACATGACAAGATTAACTCGGGAGTTCAAACTGGAATAGAGTGCAGCAGGAATGAGTCCTAAACCCCACAAATACCCCACATCTATCTATCTATCTATCTATCTATCTATCTATCTATCTATCTATCTATCTGACAACTCAGCGTCTCCAGCTGACTTATTGATGTTTGTAGCTGATTCATTATGATTATAAAATGAGTATACTGAAATATGGTTTTAAATATTAACATGCATCACATAAATGTCAACCATGAAGGAAAAATACATCCACAGTTGACCCAGGGCCTGCATCACATCAATATGGTGCATTAGTGTTTCATGTATAAAACAGTTGATTTTGCTGCTACTTGGACATTCTACCATAGAGCACATTAATGTGCATTTTACTGCAGCACTTAATAAGATTAACGATTTAAATGAACTACTTTCTATCATGAGACTGAACCATTGAAATGTGTTGATGTGCTTTGGTCTCGGTTATTAACAGCTGCTATAATTCCTACAAACTACCAGATGCTCTATCGCTGTGTTTGCTGAGCTCAAGACCCGGAAAGGTTCAAATCCTATTTTTTCTTTCGGGATAAACAGAAAAAAGGTCAAAAGGCTTCCTCCGTCTTTGTTTGCCCATTACTAGTCAAAAAGGTTGTGTTTGCATCACCTCAGGTTCAGTTTCAGATCCGGCTGTCCTCAGGTGCCTTCTAGATTATGTCCATGTCTTTATTTCTTAATCAATTTGTGCAGATTTTAATTCTGAAAAATGTTGGACCCAATCTGAGGCAGAAGATCTCTAGTAGTCGTGAGGGACTACATCCCCCAGCATGCCTTGAGCAGCATCTGCTGGAGGATCCTAGATGAACAGCTAGAAGATGGATGGTTGGGTGGCGCGTTACTGTGAGTATCGCTGCAGTACGGACTCCCTCCTGCACATTTAGAGACTTCATGAGGAGTTCCAGCCAGATAGGAAGACATCCAGAGGGAGACCGCTGCATCCGATTGGCTGATGACCCTTAACAGGCCACCAATCAGACACCCTCCTCACTGTGTGACTGCGTGTTTCCCTCTCCATCTCCCGACACACTGTGTCAGCCTGCGCATATTTTTATGTTTGCAGGTCTGCATGCATGCATGACTGAGTGTGTTTGTGTGTGTGAGAGAGTGTGTGTGTGTGTGCAGGATGCTAAAACCTGGAGCTGTGAAGGAGGGGGAGGGGCGAGGACTGAGACGCTGAAGAAATAGATGAAAAAAGAAAGAAAGGCAGATAAAGAGGAGAAGAAGAAGGGAAGAGGAGGATAGCGAGTAGAGGAGGAGTGAGTGATTGTGAAAGACAAGCTGAGGAGAGATAGACGGAGGGAGTGAGGAGGAGGAGGAGGAGTAGACGATCTGCTGGAGGAAGCAGCAGCATCGGAGATTTTCACAGGATCCGAGGCAGCTGCCCTCTGTTGCCGTGACGATGGGCTGCTGGCTCTCTGGACCGTGGATGGGTGACCAAACGGTGAGTGTCCAAAGACTTGATGATACTGTGTGTTTTCTGACGTGTGATTTGAAGATGGAACGGAGCTCTATAAGGCACTTAGGTTTGAGTTTGAGTGCGCGTGTGTATAGATGCAGATGCAAAATGTCATAATTCCATGATGTGTACAGGATGTGTGTGGATAATGAATCCCATTTATGAGTGTTTGAATCTCAAACAGTGAATTTGTAGAATTCTCACGCCGTGTGCATAAATGAGGTTAATTTTCATCATCTCCATCGGCTGACGGCTCACCGTCGTCCTGCTGCCGTCCTCTGTATTCACACACAGGTGCCATTTTGTGCTTTTCAGCTCATGCTGCGTGCATGTCCGGTTGAATGTAGCGGAGGGTGAGTCATGGTTGTGATGTGCTGGAGTTTACAATACTGTTCATGCGTCTAATTCGGTGGCTGCTGAGATGAGTGGATGTGTGTGTGTGTGTGTGTGTGTGTGTGTGTACGCGCATGTGTGTACGCCTCTGTGTGCGTGTGAGGATGAGCCTGACATTGGTTCGTAGGTGTTAACCATTTGATGGAAACGTGGACACAATGTTCACATTCGGCATATTTGATTAAGATCGCTCAAAATTCGAGCGTTCCTCACATTGTAATAAATCCACGATGTGTCTGCAGGCAGAGTCGTGTCTTGTGACCCAGTTGCATAATACCGACAAATTCAGTTTCCAGTGAGTAGCGTGTTGTTCACACTGTTAAAAAAGAGACTAGTAGTGCAGTTAAAATGGCAGCGTGCAGAGTTAAATTTGATTGTGACCGTCGATGCCGTTTTCCCACGATGACAGGATTAAAGCATTCCTGTAGTGAGTCGCTCCGTCACTTCCATAAAGTGGTCGGACTTGGGAGAAATACATTTTAAAAAAAAGAGGAAAGAAAAAGAGTGCAGTAGAGCGTGAGCCATGTTGACTTTTAGTCCTTTCTATGGGTCACTGGATCTTACACTTCCCATAATGCAACTGGATAGTCTCTCGTGATTAGACCCTACCTACCTTTTTAAAACTCCTACATCTCCAGTTTATAGAGCAGGATTTCTGTCTACACATTTGTAGTCTTCAAGCCCAAGCTGAGGCAACCCCAATGACATCACAATGACATCACCGGGGCTACCGACAAATTTCCACCAGAGCCGAAGTAGACATTATGCGTTTAGGCGCTACGGAGGACCAGTCATAAACCATGACCAGTAAAGTGATCTACATGTGTCAAGTCTGAGTCGGGAGTGGGAAAGCCCAACACGGAGCTGACCGGGAACGAATGCACTAGCAGTGCAGTGAAGTTGTCAATAAGCATATTACTTTATGTTAACGCAAGAGTTCCAACTGTGTTTGAAAATCATTGATAGAAAAATATAATTGGCGAACATTTGGGAAATTGTTTGATATTAAATGATTGACATACATTTGAGCAATAGGTCATTCTGTTTGAGATTTTACATTTTTTTGTGAAAAAAAAAAAAAGATTTCTCATTATAATCAGATTCTTTGACATTATGAGAAGATATAATGAAGCTCTACTGTCATAGTTTTATATAATTTCATTCATTGAGTAACTCCAACTCCAATGAGCTTCTTAGCCTCTTTAAGCTCATATTGTTTGTTTTATGACTCATTAACTATTTGTGTTCTACAAAGTTCTATCTGGTGAAAACGGTGAAATGCATATCGGTTATGGATTTTTTTTTAAGAGTTGGTGAAGTCCAGAGCTAACAGGGAGTGAACTCACACAGGTGTTTGCTCACAACATATTATCCTCTTCCTCTGTCTGCTTGTCTCAGGTGAATGGGCGAAGTCTTGCAAACCTGAGCCAGCGGGATGCTCTGCGGATCCTGGCGGCCAGTCAGCGTCCAATCACCATGCAGATCAAGGGACAGAGGGGGTGTGGCACCGAGGCAGAAAGGGCAATATGGGAGCCCCTTCCCCTCAACCTGCAGCACCTCAACCTGCCCCTCCCACTGATGGCAGGCCTCAACGCCTCCAGCCCTTCCTACCAAGACAGGTACACGCACACACACACACGCACACACACACACACACACACACACACACACACACACACACACACACACACACACACACACACACACACACACACACACACACACACACACACACACAAAGACAATGTGATGAGGATCTGTGCAGTTTGGTAAAAGTCTGATTCATGCAGAAAGCATGCAATTCAATCAAAGTAAAAAATCTCTTTTTCCACAACCTGGATGTTGTTTTGAGAAACAGAAACTATCAATACTGACTAGGCTGGCTACATTTAATACCGGGCGACAGCAATGTAAGGAATGCTGATGACTGTCAAATTGAAAGTCAGTATGTAACAGCATGTATGTACAACAACAACATAAAGTACATCAGGTCAAAGCTGAACTCTTCTCTGTGAACGGACCAGTATGATGGAAAATGGACTATAATAGGGTCTTTAATTCTACACAGTCTGTCTTGAAAACATCTAAATCATGTGTCCTTGTTGTTGTTTCAGACATTATTACGCCCATCTGTCTCTGCCACAAGATCACTGTGAAGGAGGACGGTACGGCTACATGTCCAGCTCCCCACGGGACACTGTGGACATCGGCCACCAGGTGCGATAACAAACGTACACGCTGAATAGAAATGTTACACTTTGAAATGCAACAAACTACTAAAAAAAATATTGGATATCAAATTAATATGTATCTGACCAATCAATTTCAAATGTTTTACCCTCGAAGTTTAGTCCAGATTTGACAACAAAATCTTACAATAAATAAATAAATGAACAACCAATAGACATACAAAAGCTTTGTCTCGTTTCTGATTTTCTGTTTCACATCATCAAACCCCCAGGATCCAGAACTGACCGGTCGTGGACCAAAGGAACAGAACTGCCTGATGGGATGTTGCAATACAAACTTAGAAGAACCTAACGGCTGTCACAGTCAGGTATCCAAAACTGTGCTGTTTTTGTTAACAAAATCATTACCTTTCTTGTTCTGAGAAGAAATAACAGAAGCTGAGTGATTGCAATTTTTTTTTAAATCACTCTTTAAATATCCCAGTTTCTCTTGGCCAAAGATATATCTGTGACTAAATGCGTCATCACACAGAAAAAATACTGAAATGTGAAGTTATTTATAGTGTTCTGGTGGGTATTTGTGTAAAATTGGGACTGAGGAAACCTGTTGTTGCAGACGGATGATGAGGATTTCATGCTGGAGAAGCCGATGGGCTTCCTGCCCCTCCACCATGAGCTGGACAGCGGACTGGGCTGGACTGATGGCTCCCTCCACCAGGGGGACCTATCGGGGCTGGAGACCGAGGAGGGAGGCCTGGAGGACTGTCATCCACATGGGGGCCTCGCTCCAGGGGGCTGTGGGGGGTTCGGAGGTGGCGGCTCTCCTTCTTCTGAGTCCTTTATTTCCTCGGAGCTCAGCGACTCGGGCTTCTACAGCGTGAGCACCGGGGAGTTCAGGCACTTCCAGAGGCTGCTGGAGAAACGGATGCGGCTGTACAACGCCCGGCTGCAACATCAGGGCGAACCCTGCGAGAGGCGAGAGCGGCGCGACAGCTGCCCCAAGAGCCACCGCGAGCTGCTGGAAGCCATCCCCGAGACGCTGACCATGCAGCCTCAGTGCCCACGCCTGCAGCTCGAAATGGAGGAGGGCGCTGGGCCCCTCATGGATATACCACCCCGCGGACTCTTCAGGTAGAAAAACTCCCCCTCCAAAATGACAGCTGCACAAAATAATGCACACATATCGAAAATAGACTCATTTAAAGCCAAAGAAACATCTCCAAAATCCTAAAGCAAATCCAGTTTCCTACGATAAAGCTTTCAAAGATTACCATGATCTGGATGACTGAGAATCTTCACAAACAACATGGTGGTTTCCATGGTAACAACCATGCATACCAAAGAAAACATGGCGCAACATTGTTGAGGAACCAGAAATAAGACTGCAATAACCCTTTGGAAAATGTATTCTGCCTTTGCTTCACTAATACATTATTATCATTATTGCCAGAGTAACTAAGGTTTTAATATTGTCAGTAATGAGTACAGCAGGGTCCTCATTTAAATCAGTTTGGTTAGAAACATTTTTGGTTTGAACTAGTTTAAAATTATATTTTTGTAATTAGTTTTCTGGAGATGGGTAAATGTTTGAAGCTTTTTTCAAATTTACCAAGTAGAATTCATAGTTTTGTGCTATAAATAAAGTTAAATATCTATCTGAAGTAATCTGTTAGATTGGACTCATCTGCCTTCTGAATATCTAGTCCTCAAACAATGCTGTTTGTTTGTTGACTTCACTGTTTGTCTGTTTGTTTTTCCAGGGTTTCTTCGGTCCAGTTCCATAAAGCTGACCGGCCCTGTCTGAACCGTCACAGCTCCAGCAGTGGAGCCCTCTTCAACCCGTCCCACGCCCATGCTGGAGGCTCACGAATGACTGCCCCGGTCCTCTCCACCTGCAGCACCCCCTCAAGCCACCGGAGACCAGTAGTGCCCATGCAGCACCACCAGAGCTCCAGTTCAGTGGGGGTGCTGAGGAGAAGCCGAACTCTGCACCATCGCCCTCCCCCGCAGGAGTACCGCCGTCGAGCGAGCCACCCGGCTTCGCCCTCCTACTGCGCAGCAACCCTGCACCACTGTGGAGGTGTCCTGCCACCCGGTCTGCCAGAGGAAGGTGAGCTAGGGGCCGGCGTGTTGGCTTCTCACCCTGCAAGCCTGGCCCTCCCACCACAACAACACCCCACCGCTCTGGGACATATCCGGGGAGCCAACGCCCACGAGCGATGCTACGACAACAACCCTAATGCCCAGATTGCTCACCACGAGTGGTGGCACTCGCAAGAAAGAAGCTTGATGCCTGAGCAACATGTGACAGAAAGGGACAGAGAGATTGAGAGAGAACTGGAACAAAAAAGGCAAATGCAAGAGAAAGAGCTGGAGAGAGAGAGGGAGGCACAGATACAAGAGGAGATGGAGAGAGAGAGGCAGCAGGAGCTTAGTCGGTGCCGAGCCAGAGAGCAGCAGCAACCCCAGAGTTTGGTCCACCCTCCTCAGGCTGGAGACGTCAACGACACCTGGCCAAAACCGGCCAACCGTCAGTCCCAAGGTGGCGGGGGAGGCAGAGGTCTCTACAGCACCCTGGAGGGCCACACAGGGGCTGGCTCTGCTGCTGGATGGGATGCAAAGAAAGGACCAATGAATGCATGTTCAAGCCCTAATCCCAGTTGTTGTTCGCAGTCAAAACTTAATCCAAGCTCCAAACCCAACCCAGCTTCACGGATCTCCAGGAACCAGCTCCTGAGGGACCGGGCGTCTCAGCTGGCGGATGAACGCAGTGGGATGAGCACAGATGAGGAGAACAATACCGACATGCTGATGGGTCGGTACTGGAGTCGAATGGAGAGAAGGGAACACTTCCTGTTGGCCCGTGAGCAGAGGCAGCAGCAGCTGCAGGCCAGAGGGGGTACTATTCGAGACGCCATCATCAGGGGAGGAGCCATCAGCGTGAGCGGAGGAGCCCCAGTTGGAGATGGAGCTGCACTAGAAAGCAGAGGGGGCGGAGCTCTTGCAGAAGGGAGGTGCAACACAGTTCTGGAGCTGAGTCAGAGGAAGCTTAGTCGTCTGAGGAACAGGAAGCTGTTGGACGACTGGACGACAGTAGAGGAGCTGCTGACTCACGGGACCAGGCTGAACAACCAGGAGGACATGCTGTGTACCAGCTCCCTGCTGACGGTCACCACCGTCTAACTGCATGAGCACCGCGGCTATCCGTAACTCTGTGTGAGTGTGTGATGTTATGCCAACAATATGACATTTTACTGAAGAATCTTGTCCCGTCTTTTCCAAAGTCTCGAGAGAAGATGGATTTCAGGTTCATCTTTGTGTGTCCAGTACGTGTCTAATCTAATCTGTGCAGGTCTGGGAGATGCAATATTCATGTCCTCAGGTCCATGCAGACCCCTTCATAGGTGTTAGTATGCCACCTCATCACATATGACCAAGCAGCAGACTGTACATACCTACAGCACAATGTGCATTGTTTGCCATCTACCCTGCTGTCTCCTTTTTGGAGTATATTTGAGACTTCAGTTACCCACCTACGAAAAACTGGCTCCGCCCTGTACGTGCAGCACAAAGATGAAGCTGATATCCCTCTTTTCATACGTCTCTCACAAAGACAGCCAACAAGATGATTTATGGAAATGTTGCACTGTTCCTTTAACAAGTGTGCGCGAGAGAGGGAACCTCACCGTCATCGCTGTACATCACCTCAACTGATAGCTTTATGTGTGGCTGTGTCGCCACTGTACAGCACTCGGACAAAGTGTGTGTGTGTGTGTGTGTGTGTGTGTGTGTGTGTCAGCGCATGATGCTTATAAAGATGAACGACGGAACAAGGTCGGATGAGCGTGTATGTTTGCATCGTGTGTTTCATGCTACATCTTGCGCTACATTTATTTCACGGAATCTTTGACAAAAAATTACAAAAATGTGGGTTTAGACTCAAACAGACCATTCGATTTCGGGGAGCAATACTGTTCGGCGTGATGTACCTGGCTGTGCACTAACGATAGATCACATACGACTACTTTTACATCAGGGCCACAAAACACATCAACTGTAGCGATGCAGGCAATGGCAACTGAGATTTGATACCAAATCCTGAATGGTTTTTATAGAAACTCTGTTTACAATTAAAATATCAAAAGGTGGGCTTTTGTAACTGAAAGGATAAAAACAAAAAAACACACTTGGTTGTGAAACACTAGTGAAACCGTATTGATCAGGGATGGGGAACAATGTGCCATGGAGGTTTGCAGAGGATTTCAACTTTGTTTGTCGCAATGACGTCATAACATCCAGACTATAATCAGAAAACACGTCCACACCAATTTTCTTTATACCAATGATGAGTTGGAGGTATCAGGAATTCCAGATTGTTTTGTGAAAATAATTCAATCTAAAATGATGGTAATATTGAGACACTAGCAAGAGTATCCAACAATTTAAAAATGATCGAAAGGAAAAAAACCCAGCCAAGTGTTGCCATCTCTTTTCCAATTAAAGTAACTAGTGGCATTTGCTCCAAAATGTGCCAAATCTAGCGTCAAAAGTTGCCAAATCTAGCTTCAAAAGTTGCCAAGGCGGCAACACTGACAATCCGTCCTTTCCATAAACTCCTGTTTAAAATGTTTAAAAGCCAGAGGAGCCGCCCCCTGTTGGTCAGCAGAGAGAATGCAGGTTTAAAGCACTTCAGCATGGGCATGTTTCCTCAAGTACATTCTTACTGTTCTGCTGACACAGCGTGAATGAAGCATAAGCATTTTTGGCCCTTCATGGCACGTGGTTCCCCATTCCTGCTGGGGTCTTTTCTGTTGGCGGGACGTTTACAGATCTACCGAACCAGGTAACAGCTTATGCATGTTTACTGATATCTACAGTGATGCATTGACTGTGTGGAGACAAAAAAAAAAAGATGATACAGCTCAAGTCAGTTTTACGTTAGGCTGTCCAGACAGCTGCAGCGCCTGCACAGTAGGGACGGACAGAGCTCAAGTCAGCGTCGACATTCCACTAAAAGCAGGTACAGTGTGAGTAAATCTGAAATCTACCGATTCCAGGTCTGCAGTTCGGGGGGGAAAGTGCAATAATACCTCAAGCTAGTTTTAATATGAGAATGACAGTGTTGTGTGCGCTTCCTGTCAGGTGTCCATCGAATGCAGTAACTCGTTTTAAATCAAACAGATGCACAAATGTGACGAGTCACCGCAGGTGCACAGAAATCCTAGAGTCTAAAATGGCAAGAGCAAAGGTTATGTATATATTTACATTATATCTTTACATCGTTTTCCATGAGAGGGACCTAAGAAAACAACTTTTTTGCACATCATTTTTTATACAAAACATTCTCCCTACCTTTCTGTACCAGGGACTGAGGCCAGTGGAACGACTGTAGATAGAACGACAGTGTGTGTTGATGTTTTCTTTATGAACTATCATAGTGATATATGGAGGAAGAGTTAAGTTTATTGTCATTGTGTTGGACATATTTCAATATTTTTCTTGTGACGGTTACAAAACCAATGTGAACAGTTTTTATGATCTTTAAAATCTACTCGATTTCCTTAAAGCTGGGGAAACTTTGATTTACCATTTTCAAAGAGTGAACGCGAAATGTGAATATTACTGTCTCTTTAAATGGTTGAATTGAATTTTACTGTTGTTTTGTGTCATTATGACATGTACATATTGATTTTGTCAGAAGGTGCCGACTAGTTTGGAGTTAGTGACGGGACATGCTGATGCCATCAGACGCCTCCAGTGGTTTATCATGTGATTCTGTAGGTTTATAGCTGTGTTATGGAGGCTGTACATACAGCACTGAGATTAACATTGTATTATCAGTATGTTTAACACTCACAATATTGTCAACATTCATGGAAAGTGATTTTGTTCTGAACGTTAAATGTGGCATCCATGATTTATGAGTAAGATCACTGACACACTAACGCTGTAAAGGAACACCTTAACATTTTAGAGGAATCTTCTTGTGCACCGGCTCCAGAGTCACATGTTTCAGGTGGATCTGTTTAATCTCTAGTCCAGTACAGAGACGAGTACGGGACATTTCTAATGAAATCCTGTTTTGGAACGTGGGAGCAGCACTTTGAGCTACATCCATCAGCATACCAAGATGCTGACAATGACAATGTTTAGCAGGTAATGGTTACCATGGTCACCAAGTATGGGAATCCATTCACTAAATTTTGACCTGAAGACACATTACAAAAAGTCTAATGTTTCTTGAAAATGATCCCATGAACATCTGAACCACATTTCATGGAAGTCCACCCAACAGAGTCCAAAGTCCAAACTGAAGGAAGCTGAATGACACACTTCCGCTCTAGCAGAGCAAAAAAAAAAAATAGCAACACAAAAGGCCCTTTTTCCATTTAAACATTTAAAATCAGACAACCCCTTTGATTGAGCTAGGCTAGCAGTTCCCCTCTGCTTCCAGTCTTTGTGCTAAGCTAAGCACGTCCTGGGCCTCTCTCTGTACTGGACACACACAGGAACCTGACATCCACCCTCTCATCTGATTCGGGAGAACACAAGGGAACACAAGGACATACAGAAATTTCAAACTGTTTAAATAGAGAGAAAAGATGTAGAATCTGTTTGTTTCCATGTTTTCCCTCCCTCCCACCCTCTCTCTCTCAGCTGTGACTCAAACAGTCTGAATAATGGATGACGAAGAAAGAATTTTCCTCCCCCCCACTCACTCTCTTTGCTTACGTTACACAAGGACACTGAGAGCTGAAAATAGCACTGCTGTCCTCATGTGATGTGAAATTAAAAGCACATTGGAGCGGAGACACTTGCTGCTGGGGAACTCACCACTTTGTTTTACGCCATCCGACAATCCCTCCATCCAGCCTGCAACACCACCTCCATCTGTCTGTGCAAGGATACTTTTCACAACAGCAAGCTTTTTGGAATATGATGATGTACATGTGATTGTAATAAAGAGATTTTAATTAGCTATGACAAGGTGGTTTTGCGGATTCAATTTCACTGATATGTTTAAAACACATTGCTGATATGTCTTGAAAGTTAAGCTGAGCTATTTGAGTCTTTCATAACTGGTTTGAGTAGATGCAGTAATATATGACTGTAATAGATTATTGATTAAGGCCACGATTCTTTATGGACAGGACATGGTTAATGGGTCAGGACTTAATGGATCAGGACTCCATGTCCATAAGGCATCAAGCATATAAACATTTAATCATTAATTAACCATTAAAAAAATAAGCCATTAAGCCAACAAATGGAACAAATTCAAAACTTTAAATAACTGGGATTCAGATGAAAGATGTTACTTACAATTAATGATTGTATTATTCTCCAAGTATAATACGATAACACCAACACAGTCCTCTCAATGATACCAGCAAACTGCACTGTTGGAGACCATGAGACGGAGAAGAAAATTCTAGAGGGAAAGTCGCTGCAGGTATCCTTAGTTGCATTTACATAATTAATACAATGTACACACCATATTCAGTTGCAGTTTAAATTTCATAATATTTAAACAATTCTTTTTATTTTATTTTTTTACTTTAGTGTGTTTATCAGGTGCTGTGAGAAAGAACAGTTTACTTTAAACATTTCTCCCATAGAAAAAAGCCACACACTTGGCCCTCCCACAATGACACACACTTTGATTGATCCGGCGGTATTGCATTGAAAAGACTAGAGTGTGGGAAACCAGGACAAAGTGACTCACGGAGCCCGCCAACGACAGAAAGATCAAGACCTCTGCCCTGTAGAGACAGGGGTTAAGAAGGAGTGCAGTGCCATAGAGATGAAAACCTCCATCATCCGTTTCAGTATAGCATTATAGTTGGTGTGTGGAATTCAGTTACACTTCAAACTTTAACAAAAGACGGTCTGAACCAAAAAGACAAATTAAAACATTTCTTGTAAATGTATATATATTTGGGGTAATCATCTTGTCTCAACAACAAAGAGCATCTGTTATAGTTTATATTAATAGAAAATGATGTATATGAGTGGAGTAAAATACTACTGATCAATGAAGGTACACCTCCATAATGTCCAAATGTTTTTATTTAGCTGTGCATGTAAGCAATCTTGTAAGTTGTCCCCCAAAATTATAGAAGTCTTGCACTTTGACTGTCCATGAAGTCTACGGTAAATTGCACGTGTGTGACTCATTGAAGTCAGTGATCCAATAGTCCATCTGTTGCCCTGAGATCTTACTATTGTTCCTGTTCTATATACTGACCATGTGGCAGCTCAGCAGCCCTTATTCTTTAACCCAGCACTGTGATTGGGTAAAAACTGTGAGAAACTCCAACTAGACCAAGACCCACACATTCATATGGAGATGTGGGACTATAAATAGGAGGGCTGAACCCAGCAGAGACCAGATTCTCTCTACAGAGACCTCTACAGCACAGAGATCCAGACATGGCACCTACAATCACTGCAGCAATGACCAATTCTCAGGAGCATCCGACTCTGACCCACAAGGTAAATTCAAGATTCAAGAAAGTTAAATATTGTTGATAAGAAGTTGTCTTTGTTCATGCTAACACGATACTCCAGAATGTGTTTATTAATGACTTCCTTCTTCTTTCTGCAGCTCAGAAAGCCTCTGGTGGAGAAGTTACGCAGAGAGCGAATCAACAGCAGCATTGAGCAGCTCAAGTCTCTCCTGGGTCCAGAGTTCCTCAAACAGCAGCCAGAGTCCAAGCTGGAGAAAACAGACATCCTGGAGATGACAGTTTGTGTCCTGAGACGACTGCAGCAGCAGAATGGACAGCGGAGAAGACTGCTGAACCACTTCAACAAGCTGCAGTCTTCCTCTGATAACAACCTGAGAGAGGCTGACTTCTCTCTTCTGAGCTCCACAGTCCAGACCAGCATCACCAAAGACCAGAGTCCAGTCAACAGCGCCCCCTGGAGGCCGTGGTAGACACCTACAGACTGGACTTCCTACCAGACAAACTGAGATGACCATATTGGTCAAAGATACTGGAAGTGAATTCTTCTGAATTCTGAAATATCATCAACTTGTTCTTCTGTTTGTACAGAAGGTTGTATTTTGTGTTTGACTTCTTCTTCTGTTTGTACAGAAGGTTGTATTTTGTGTTTGACTTCTTAGTGCAAGATGACGTTTCCTGAGGAAATGACAGCAACAATATCTTTCAAGTTAAGAAAGAACATCATGTCATGCATGTTGCATGAACCAGATCTGATTGCATTTGCAATTATTCTTATCCATTAATACATTGTGTATTGTTGGTACAATGCTATGGTGACATTTGTTATCTTCTGAATCTTGATCATTTTGATCAGAAAATGTAATCGTTCCTCTTTCAGAAATTGTGTAATAATGGAGTTTAATATCTCTGATTACTCAAAATTATCTTTTGTTAGATCAAAATGTTTATCTTTGTTTTTCTAAAACAAACATCTTGTCATGCATGTTGTATGAACCAGATCTGATTGCATCCGCAATTATTATAACACACTGATCATTACGTATTGACAGAATTTAATGAAATGCTGACATTTGTTATCTTCTGATAATTATTGATCATATTGGTCAAAAATTAATGCAAGTTCATTCTTTGGAATTTCAGGACTTACGTATGAAGAGATGGCGGTTTGAATACTTTAATATTTTAAACTTTCTTACAAATATTTAAAATTTCCTAAGGAAAAAAGTGAGGTATAGAAAGTCTTTCATGTTATGAAAGAGAATTATTATTGTATATTTCATCATATATCACTCTGCTGCTATGTGATGAAATGACATATTAATATGTTGTCAAAACACTCAACATTGATCTGTTATAGGATAAATGTGTACGATTTATCCTTTTTTCTGAAAAGTTTGATTGTTAACCAGCGTTACGCATTACATTATTTTATGAAAATGATTTGACGTAACTGGGTTTGATCCTGATCTGTTCTAAGGTCATGCATCTCCTTCACTTTTGTTATAAAGTGCAGATAACCCCCATTTTAAATCATGTCTGTTGTAAGACTGAGTGTTGATAAATGTTAATGTCTTTTGTGAAGATGACTGATCCTCTACTCAATGTGAGTACAGTGTGCCTTGAAGATGTTACCAGGCGACTGTTTTGATGTATCATCACATTTACCTGCCACGTCAAACTGTATCGAGTTTGTTTGAATAAACTAAAATATAATCTAATCATCTGCATGTGTGTTTTATTTGTTGATGCATAGCTATGTTACAATAAATAATGTTCTTTGATTAAATACCATCAAGTACACATCATTTATAAGTAAATGTGACATTTTAATACGTAAAGTCACCAAAGTCGGTCCAATGAAGTTGGTCCATTGTGAATATTGTGAAAATATTTCAAGTTTACCAAGTGAAAAAGAATAATTTTATGGTTTAAAATAACAGTTGACAAAATGTAGGTACGTTAAATGTTCAAGTATCCCTTGTTTGTTGTTCAAGTCCAAATATTTAAATCCATTTGGAAAACTTTTTAAAAAGATATCGAGTACTGCACCTCAAATATTGTAATTGGTTTGTCTTTTATAAAGACAGTTGTCCCTTCAGTCTCTCTGAGTACAGTGTGGCTTGTAGAAATCTTAAAGTTGTTGTTGTGACGTATCATCACCTCTAGATGGAGCTTTCATCCTTTATGTGGCTCATTGTAACTTGTTAAATTAACACTGACAGCTGAAAAGTTTGTGTAGTCATGTCTGTGTTTGTTAATTGTATCTTAATGTATAGGTCTCCCTCATTCTTTCTATGTTTGATTGACAAATCAATATTCACTTCAAAACACAGTAATCGTTTATCCATTAAAAAAAGCTGATAGTGTAAAACTAAGAAAAGGAATGTGGTTGAATTAAAACATTTCATTAAGAGGGATTACCAATGTTACACCACTCTATTTATATGGAGTAAGACAAAGCATTAAACAAAATAATAAAATGTAATTTTAAAGACAATTTGATTTCCCAGCCATTTTGGCATAATTGTCTGTTTCAGGTATTTTGATGTTAAAACTTTGAAGTTAGCGATTTACTTTTTTTAAAGAGGTCAAACCTTTTATCTAACATGATGCATCATGAGACACACTTTTATTGTTCCTCCAGTGAAAGCAGTGAAAGCACAGAGTGTGGGAAACCAGAGGAAACTCACTCTCAGAGCCCAGTGGGACAATAGATCCAGACCTTTGCCCTGAAGGGACAGAGACTAAAAGGGACTCTGGTTCTCAAACCCGGAGTTGGTTTAAATAAAGTATTTGGTTGTAACTGTTGCTCTGATATTAAGCAGTATAGAAACCTTTTAAGAATAGTCCTAATAGGAGGCAATATTTTGAGCATGGTGTTTGAAATGATTTCAGTCAGTCACTCAAAGCAAGTGTCCTAAGAATTTGGTTGAGTTTTTACAAAATGGCAGCATTCACAACATATTCAGATTTGTTTTCTGCGTTTGTTGCAACTTACCTCGCTTTACATATTTTGAAATATAGATTTCATGTCTGCTATTTTTCATGTTCCTATTTCTGTTATTAGTTTTTATTTTTTTATGTTAAGACAGTAATGACACGTGGGACTTTCACATGTTAATTTAATCATAACTTTCTGATAAATTCCAGACATCTGAGGAAAAGTGCTGTTAAAACTTTTTCAACATCCAACATTCCTCAAATTCTTCAGCAATTTCCATCTGTAGTTTAATTGAATATTATTGAATGTATACCACCTATTCACTTTGGCGGGAATATTTCTTGAGGGGGCCCCAGCTTCTTCCCTTGGCGCCACACTCTGCTTGTGCAGGATCCTCAAAAGGTCCTTTTGTAGTCGAGCACATTCCTATATTCTGCTAATAGATGGAGTGTGGGAAAGCTCTGGAGGAGGCCGTTGAGTGTGAATGACATCCGTCCCACCAGCAGTCGAGTCATTCTCCAAAGGGATTTGGCACACTTCAGGAAACAGCTGCCCCCCAGGAAGCCTCCCACATTCATGTGTGGAACTGGAGTTTTGATCCACTTAATTGTCACTAATGATTATTACTACAGGTCCAAAATGGATGATAATGATTGTAAACTGAAAATATGATGAGATAAAAAAAATGCTGATACTTTATAATAGATTGTTCACCCAATATTTCAAATATGAGAAGGGTCAGAAACAGCCAATGGTGTGGTTTCCCTCCAGATGGCCGGTGATGTCAGGCTCCGTTTCTATAGCAACACACAGCCAGCATCTGTCACAGAAGTGCCTTCGTGGCTGATTGACCACCATACGGAGTCAGTGTGGGAAACTGAGCTCAACTTGTTCCTCACGTTGACTACAAGGCACGTGTCAAAGGACTCTGTTGCATCTGGACGGCAGCATGATTGTTGTCTAGAGTCGATTCCAAATTCCATTAATGGTTATCAAGCTGGTTTCTCACATATTATAAGATTATTTTACTAAATGGTCAATTTTTGTTAAGTAACATTAAAAAAATCATCAACTTTAAATATGAAACACCGCCCACATTTACATTTTTTTTACAAATTAAAATCACAAAAGACAAGAACCCTTAAGATTTATTATTTCTTTTTAACATGAGTGTAATTTCTACACTGTTAGAAATTACCAGCATTTCACAATAATTAACAGTATTATTTTACAGTAACTTGTTGTAATTTAGTTCCCCTGTAATATCCCAATGAATACCTGTAAAAACTACAGTATCTTTGGATTTTACAGCATCTAACTCTAATGTTACAGTAAAATCCTGCAATCAAAAAACCCCTGTTATATCACAACAATATTTGTAATATCACAGCAACACAGTAAAAAAATGCAAGGATTTCACAGCATTCAACAGTGAAATACTGTATTGAACTATCCTGGGAAGTCACATGACATAACCGAACTTGGTTTGAACTGAAGACGCGGCGGTTTCCCTCTTCTCATCCCGGCTGAATGGAGAAGGTGAGCAGCATGCATAACTCTGTTTGCAGCACTTACACCCATGTTATTTAATATGATGATAATATTTACTTTCACATGAACGTTATTCGCATGACACAGTTCATATTTTGTTAGCAAGTGCCCGAAATTGTTGAACGTTATCTCACAGCATTTGCTAATAGCAGTAGTAATAATACTAGCTAGCAAACGGCTGCTAGCACGATTAGCAACGATTTGCTACGTGAGATAAGAACAATAAGACGAGAGAGAAATAAGAAGGAAAACGAACGGGAAAGGAAGTGAAGAAGTTTGTGTTTAATGTCGCTACGTGTACTTTTCAGTGTGTTATATGGTTAGACCATGTAGCCCAGGTTTGATTTGAAGCCGAACTGGTCCGTAGCGGGCCGTTGTTTCCACTCGGATGTCTTTTCGTTCCGGACTGTTACTGGTACTGTTGTCGTCATGTTCGCTCGCGGGGCTGGTCTGTTCTGGGTTAGCGTGTGCGGGGGTACATGGAAGTGTTTTGCTGCATATTAGCGTAACGTCGCCGTCACTATTCTCCTCTCATGAGTGGTCTTTCCGCACCGAGACAGTGGGTTACCCGTGTTAGCCGAAGCTAACAATACACCCGCATCCTCCAGTTCAGCTTCATATCAAACCGGGGCTACGTGGCCGAACATAACGCACTGTAGAGTACACGTAGCGACATTAAGCACGAACTTTTTCACTTACTTTCGCGTTCGTTTTTGACTCCAGAGCAAAAGCGATTTTGCCGAACGGTAGCCGATCTAAGCAGGCTAATGACTAGCTAGTCTATGGGGAATATAGCGGCTCCCTGCATCGTTAGAGATATTCCACATAGACCAGCTGCTCGCCATGCATGGATAGGCTACTATTCTGCAAAAACGCTTTTGCTCTTGGTCAAGTTTCAGCTAGGGATAATATTGCCGTACACAGGTGATGTAACTCCAAAAATGTCCATTACATTTATGTACAGATCATGTTTTTTACAACATACTCATGATCATAATCTGCATTCAAACTGAAATTCATATTGTTGGTTGCCTTTGTGTAATTTCTCCTTTTTCTTTTTTCCAGGTCATCAGATGGCCAGGCTAACCATCCTGTTCAGTGTCAGGCTATCAGGTAAATAGATCAGGTAGGTGACGAGTTAAAATGCACCACAATGTTCCACTGTAAATTGGTTGGATGTGAGCATGTGTATGAGAATGTGTATAACTTCGTTCAGCACACAAAACAGCATACTAATGCCCCCTATTATTACTAGTGTGGGGTGCCTGACTGCTACAGAAAACACACAGGACTGCAAATTCATGTTTAGGAAGCAGAGGTCCTACCTGCAGGCTGCTGGGCCTATACCACCAGCTCTACCAACCTGACCCATCAGCTCTACCAGCTGACCCATCAGCTCTACCACCTGACCCATCAGCTCTACCACCTGACCCATCAGCTCTACCACCTGACGCATCCTTGAAATGTAAAGATTTTTTATTCAAATATTTAAAATGTAAAATGAGTGATTACATTAGACGCCATTTTATTACCTTGTATGATTTACTACCTCTGACCAATGAACAATATTTATCCTTTAATGTTAAATCCATGCTATTGTGTGTTACTATGTTACATTCATGTGCCACTGCTGTGGACATCAGTACTCCAGAATGCCCCAGCACCTCCTGCTTGATCATTCAAGGTAATGTTACTTGGATCTAGTATCAACATTTCTAACTCAGTATTTTGTTTTGATTCTAGAAATCTACATCACCACAATAAATAATGATAACAAATTACATTTGTATAGCCCTTTGTATCTGAAGCAGATCTCAAAGTGCTCATAACACATGATGTTGTATCTATTCATTTTCAGGTGACATGATGAAGCCCTCTGGATGGCTGATATCCATCGAGGGACATGTCGTGATGGGCCCACACCCTTTGTTTTTACACGGAGTAGCTGCTTTCTTCAGCAGCTATTCAGTCTTCAACCTCGAGTATCCTGCTGCTGGATCGGCGACGCTGGAGTTCATTCAAAGGTATTGTATAAAGATCTCTTTTAACCTTGAAATTCACATTATAGTACAGGCTTCCAACTCAATGATTATCTTGAGTTCTAAATTGCTGACAATGGAGGTACCTGAGGCTAGCCTGGTGAGACCATCCTGATCTCGCGAACTCATCCATAAATCTATTTAAAACTGAAACTATCTTTGCTTATTAACAGGTGCTTCCTGGGCATCAATCCTGGAAGAGGCTCAAAGACCAAGAAGCGGACAACAATGAACCCTCATGCAAACGCCCTTTTGAGGAAACCTATTGACTTTGAGTGGCCGTCATAGTGAGACAGGTAGTTCACTCGCAAGTTTCTGCACAATTTATCTGCATTTTAAGATTGCTTTGGAAAGTTTGACTAGGAAGTTGAATTTCTTGTATTCTTGAATTTCTTGACATTTGCTGTATGTTGAAAAATATTTATTTGTTAATAAATATGCCATTGGGCTAACATTGACTTTACCTCAGAGTTGTTTGTTCTTTTACAACAATGCATTGTAATATCACGAGACTGAAATCACAGTAAATTGCTGTAATCCTTACCGTGAAAGTCATGCAAAATGTATCCAATAATTTATTGTGAATTCACAGTAAAAGTACAGGGCCTTGTTGTAATGATGTACAGCAAAAGGTTGTAATTCCCCAGTAATGTACTGTAATATCACAGTAATTGCGTTGCCATAGAAGCTGTAAAGTTACAGTATACAGTTGTGCTTTTACAACAATGCATTGTAATATCACAATACTGAAATCACAGTAAATTGCTGTGACTTAATTTACAATATATTGTTGTAATCCTTACTGTGAAAGTCATGCATAATTTATCCAATAATTTATTGTGAATTCACAGCGTAAAATTTTGCAGTGTAGGTAACACCATTAATGCTTCTTCCTCTCGTGTGTGATGGGATGATGAGCGTGTGCTCAGTCAAAGTCATTGATCCCAGCATCAGGCAGCAGATCTGCTCTCTCTACAGGGTCACCACTTTCCCAGATTCACACAGAGCTCTGTGAGTCTCCCACCATCACCCCCCCAGTCCTCCACCTGTTCCCCTGAGATCTAACCATTGTCCCCCGGCCATTAACAGCATTAAGTGTGCTGCATCCCTTATTGTCTCACCAAGCTCTCTGATTGGCTGAGACTGTGAGAAACTCTAGCTAGACCAAGACCCACACATTCATATGGAGATGTGGGACTATAAATAGGAGGGCTGAACCCAGCAGAGACCAGATTCTCTCTACAGAGACCTCTACAGCACAGAGATCCAGACATGGCACCTACAATCACTGCAGCAATGACCAATTCTCAGGAGCATCCGACTCTGACCCACAAGGTAAATTCAAGATTCAAGAAAGTTAAATATTGTTGATAAGAAGTTGTCTTTGTTCATGCTAACACGATACTCCAGAATGTGTTTATTAATGACTTCCTTCTTCTTTGTGCAGCTCAGAAAGCCTCTGGTGGAGAAGTTACGCAGAGAGCGAATCAACAGCAGCATTGAGTAGCTCAAGTCTCTCCTGGGTCCAGAGTTCCTCAAACAGCAGCCAGAGTCCAAGCTGGAGAAAGCAGACATCCTGGAGATGACAGTTTGTGTCCTGAGACGACTGCAGCAGCAGAATGGAGCTGTGGACACAGCAGCCGTCAATCAGGGCTACACCAGGTGTGTCCAAGAGGTGACGCACTTCCTGTCCAAGGAGGAGGTGAAGACCCAGTCACAGAGAAGACTGCTGAACCACTTCAACAAGCTGCAGTCTTCCTCTGATAACAACCTGAGAGAGGCTGACTTCTCTCTTCTGAGCTCCACAGTCCAGACCAGCATCACCAAAGACCAGAGTCCAGTCAACAGCGCCCCCTGGAGGCCGTGGTAGAAACCTACAGACTGGACTTCCTACCAGACAAACTGAGATGACCATATTGGTCAAAGATGCTGGAAGTGAATTCTTCTGAATTCTGAAATATCATCAACTTGTTCTTCTGTTTGTACAGAAGGTTGTATTTTGTGTTTGACTTCTTAGTGCAAGATGACGTTTCCTGAGGAAATGACAGCAACAATATCTTTCAAGTTAAGAAAGAACATCTTGTCATGCATGTTGCATGAACCAGATCCGATTGTATTTGCAATTATATTTATCCATTACTTTACATCATGTATTGATGGTCCTGTCAAACGCTATGGTTACATTTATTATCTTGTGATTGTTATTGGTCATTTTGATCAGAAACCTTTTCTTTTCATCCACATTTTTTTGTTGTGGACTTTAATATCTTTGATTACTCAAAACTGATCGGTTGTTAGATCCAAATGTCTATACTTTTTATCGAAAAAGTCTTGCTTTATGCCACAATTTGTCTGTGACACTTTGCACGTACATGCCAAGTCATGTGTTGGTGAAATATAGTGCATGGAGATATTTATTACCTCTTGATAGGTATTGATTGTTTGAATTAATCAAACTCTGAAATGTCCATTTTATGGCTATTTAGACATAATGGACTTTCCCTCGTTTTATGCGGTTAATGAATTATGATCCGTTTAAGGATCAAAATGTTTATCCTTTTATCGTTAAAGGTTAATTTGTTGTCACATTGAATTAACGTTGAATTAAGTTGCTATTAAGAAAGATAAGACCTGTTTTAAGGCCAGTCGTTACTGTGTACTGTGTATAGTACTGTGTCCTCAAATGTTGTAACCCGTTTGTCTTTTATAAAGACAGTTGTCCCTTTACTCTCTCTGAGTACAGTGTGTCTTATAGAAATCTACAAGTTGTTGTTGTGATGTATCATCACCTCTAGATGGAGCTTTCATACATTATGTGGCTCATTGAACCTTGTTGAATAAACAAACACTGCCAGCTGAAAAGTTTGTGTTGTCATTGGATTTTTTCTCAGTAAATGAATAGATTTCTCCATAGATATTCTACCTTTATATGGCACGGTACAGTATTTTTCTTTCTATCTTTAAAATAACATCCATCATAAGATTTATACCAGCTTTTCCTTTAGAGGGCCTTGGAGGCTGGAGCCGATCCCAGCTGACATTGTGAGAGACAGGTGCACCCTGGGAAGGTGGCGGTCACAAGGCTGACACATGGAAGTAGTTAACTATTCACACCTTTGGTTAAGTGAGAGTCACCATTTGTTGTTTTGTCGTTTCCTGACTGTCCACTACTAATAAAAGGCGTCTATGCCAGAAAAAATCTTTAAAAAAAGAAAGAATACAATTCAGGCAAGAAATGGTTGGTACAACTATCAGGTTGGCAGGTATTAATGTAAAAGTTTAAGACCAATATCTTTCCACTTTTGAGAGGTCAGTCATTGTATCTCATGTGATGCATAATGAGACACACTTCTATTGTTCCTTCAGTGAAAGCAGTGAAAGGACAGAGTGTGGGAAACCAGAGGAAACTCACTCACAGAGCCCTGTGGGATAATAGATCCAGACCTTTGTCCTGTAGGGACAGAGATTAAATGATACTCACGCTGTCAGAGATGCAAATATCTAATCTGATTAAAATCATAGATTTTTTTTTTTTTTTAAGTTTTCCTACCATGATAGAAATAACCTGGCAAGTACATTTTACAGAATCTGTTTCTGTCAGTTAGTTAAATTGGAAAAGCTAGATTGTTGTTGGAAATTTTAAATACACAATGCTTTGGTTAATTTCTGGATCACAATCTTGTGATATTTTGCGACTGAAAACAAGAAACTATAAGAACATTATTCAGTATTGATACCACACAGATCAATGTTTGTCTGACAGATTATGACCACAGTCAAGTATCACATATTTACCTCAGTGTATATTGTTATATTAGCGACATGTTTCTTTTTTAATATTTCAATTAAATGTGATTTCAGCACTAATTTGCATTACAGTCAAATTCGTCTTTTTATAATGACTATCAATGTTGATGACTTGCTCAATATTTACAAAATATAAGGAAGATAAATAAGACTGAACAATGTAATGGCCTGTGTGTGTAAAATAATGAACAATTCAAAGTTAAATTAGGCACACTTTACTACATCAGCTTAATTTATTCCAATGGACAGAGTGGGAAAACTGAAGAAGAGAATTGAGCATGATTATCATCCTCAACCCCACCAGCAGCAGATTATTCTCCAAAGGGATTTGGCACACTTCAGGATTCAGCTGCCTCAACCTCCCAGCCTCATCTACAGAGCTCCAATCTTTATCCACTTGATGATTTTAAAAAGCCACAATTACAACTGGATGGTCAAAAGGACTGAAAGTTGACAATAATTTGGTAAATAACTTTAGTCAAAACATTTTTCTAACATGTTCATCAGGATTTTAAACTTTACAGCCTGTCTGAGTCAGCCAATGGTGTTGTTTCCCTCCAGATGGTTGGTGACGTCAGGCTGTTTCTACTACAACACACGTCCAGGATCAGTCACAAAGGCTCCATTCAAACACCTTTTGTGCTTCATTGACCAAAGCATTCAAGGAGTCAGTGTGGGAAACTGAGACCAACTTTCTACCCACACTGCCTACAAGACACCAGTCAGCAGACTGGGAAACATCTGGACTCCAAACTGATCCTTGTCATCAAGTTTATAAATATGCTATTTTAATCATTATGAAAGTCTCAGGAGAAAACTTATATATTTTATTACATAAACATTGTAGTTGAAATAATGAGGAAAAAAATGAGGATACACAAACTAAACTCCACTTAGGTGTTGGCACAAAAAAAGCATTAAGATCAAATATTTATTTCCACCAATTAATTAACGTGTACTTAAACTAAATAAACAGTACTTTTTACCCAAGATGCAACTACTTGTCAGTCCCCCACGTGTGTGATGGGATGATGAGCGTGTGCTCAGTCAAAGTCATTGATCCCAGCATCAGGCAGCAGATCTCCTCTCTCTACAGGGTCACCACTTTCCCAGATTCACACAGAGCTCTGTGAGTCTCCCACCATCACCCCCCCAGTCCTCCACCTGTTCCCCTGAGATCTAACAATTGTCCCCCGGGCAATAACAGCATTAAGTGTGCTGCATCCCTTGTTGTCTCACCAAGCTCTCTGATTGGCTGAAACTGTGAGAAACTCCAACTAGACCGAGACCCACACATTCATATGGTGATGTGGGACTATAAATAGGAGGGCTGAACCCAGCAGAGACCAGATTCTCTCTACAGAGACCTACAGCACAGAGATCCAGACATGGCACCTACAATCACTGCAGCAATGACCAATTCTCAGGAGCATCCGACTCTGACCCACAAGGTAAATTCAAGATTCAAGAAAGTTAAATATTGTTGATAAGAAGTTGTCTTTGTTCATGCTAACACGATACTCCAGAATGTGTTTATTAATGACTTCCTTCTTCTTTCTGCAGCTCAGAAAGCCTCTGGTGGAGAAGTTACGCAGAGAGCGAATCAACAGCAGCATTGAGCAGCTCAAGTCTCTCCTGGGTCCAGAGTTCCTCAAACAGCAGCCAGAGTCCAAGCTGGAGAAAGCAGACATCCTGGAGATGACAGTTTGTGTCCTGAGACGACTGCAGCAGCAGAATGGAGCTGTGGACACAGCAGCCGTCAATCAGGGCTACACCAGGTGTGTCCAAGAGGTGACGCACTTCCTGTCCAAGGAGGAGGTGAAGACCCAGTCCCAGAGAAGACTGCTGAACCACTTCAACAAGCTGCAGTCTTCCTCTGATAACAACCTGAGAGAGGCTGACTTCTCTCTTCTGAGCTCCACAGTCCAGACCAGCATCACCAAAGACAAGAGTCCAGTCAACAGCGCCCCCTGGAGGCCGTGGTAGAAACCTACGGACTGGACTTCCTACCAGACAAACTGAGATGACCATATTGGTCAAAGATACTGGAAGTGAATTCTTCTGAATTCTGAAATATCATCAACTTGTTCTTCTGTTTGTACAGAAGGTTGTATTTTGTGTTTGACTTCTTAGTGCAAGATGACGTTTCCTGAGGAAATGACAGCAACAATATCTTTCAAGTTAAGAAAGAACATCTTGTCATGCATGTTGCATGAACCAGATCTGATTGCATTTGCAATTATATTTATCCATTACTTTCCATCATGTATTGATGGTCCTGTCAAAAGCTATGGTGACATTTATTATCTTGTGATTGTTATTGGTCATTTTGATCAGAAACCTTTTCTTTTCATCCACATTTTTTTGTTGTGGACTTTAATATCTTTGATTACTCAAAACTGATCTGTTGTTAGATCCAAATGTCTATACTTTTTATCGAAAAAGTCTTGCTTCATGCCACAATTTGTCTGTGACACTTTGCACGTACATGCCATGTCATGTGTTGGTGAAATATAGTGCATGGAGATATTTATTACCTCTTGATAGGTATTGATTGTTTGAATTAATCAAACTCTGAAATGTCCATTTTATGGCTATTTAGACATAATGGACTTTCCCTCGTTTTATGCGGTTAATGAATTATGATCCGTTTAAGGATCAAAATGTTTATCCTTTTATCGTTAAAGGTTAATTTGTTGTCACATTGAATTAACGTTGAATTAAGTTGCTATTAAGAAAGATAAGACCTGTTTTAAGGCCAGTCGTTACTGAGTACTGTGTATAGTACTGTGTCCTCAAATGTTGTAACCCGTTTGTCTTTTATAAAGACAGTTGTCCCTTTACTCTCTCTGAGTACAGTGTGTCTTATAGAAATCTACAAGTTGTTGTTGTGATGTATCATCACCTCTAGATGGAGCTTTCATACATTATGTGGCTCATTGAACCTTGTTGAATAAACAAACACTGCCAGCTGAAAAGTTTGTGTTGTCATTGGATTTTTTCTCAGTAAATGAATAGATTTCTCCATAGATATTCTACCTTTATATGGCACGGTACAGTATTTTTCTTTCTATCTTTAAAATAACATCCATCATAAGATTTATACCAGCTTTTCCTTTAGAGGGCCTTGGAGGCTGGAGCCGATCCCAGCTGACATTGTGAGAGACAGGTGCACCCTGGGAAGGTGGCGGTCACAAGGCTGACACATGGAAGTAGTTAACTATTCACACCTTTGGTTAAGTGAGAGTCACCATTTGTTGTTTTGTCGTTTCCTGACTGTCCACTACTAATAAAAGGCGTCTATGCCAGAAAAAATCTTTAAAAAAAGAAAGAATACAATTCAGGCAAGAAATGGTTGGTACAACTATCAGGTTGGCAGGTATTAATGTAAAAGTTTAAGACCAATATCTTTCCACTTTTGAGAGGTCAGTCATTGTATCTCATGTGATGCATAATGAGACACACTTCTATTGTTCCTTCAGTGAAAGCAGTGAAAGGACAGAGTGTGGGAAACCAGAGGAAACTCACTCACAGAGCCCTGTGGGATAATAGATCCAGACCTTTGTCCTGTAGGGACAGAGATTAAATGATACTCACGCTGTCAGAGATGCAAATATCTAATCTGATTAAAATCATAGATTTTTTTTTTTTTTTAAGTTTTCCTACCATGATAGAAATAACCTGGCAAGTACATTTTACAGAATCTGTTTCTGTCAGTTAGTTAAATTGGAAAAGCTAGATTGTTGTTGGAAATTTTAAATACACAATGCTTTGGTTAATTTCTGGATCACAATCTTGTGATATTTTGCGACTGAAAACAAGAAACTATAAGAACATTATTCAGTATTGATACCACACAGATTAATGTTTGTCTGACAGATTATGACCACAGTCAAGTATCACATATTTACCTCAGTGTATATTGTTATATTAGCGACATGTTTCTTTTTTAATATTTCAATTAAATGTGATTTCAGCACTAATTTGCATCACAGTCAAATTCGTCTTTTTATAATGACTATCAATGTTGCTGACTTGCTCAATATTTACAAAATATAAGGAAGATAAATAAGACCGAACAATGTAATGGCCTGTGTGTGTTAAATAACGAACAATTCAAAGTTAAATTAGGCACACTTTACTACATCAGCTTAATTTATTCCAATGGACAGAGTGGGAAAACTGAAGAAGAGAATTGAGCATGATTATCATCCTCAACCCCACCAGCAGCAGATTATTCTCCAAAGGGATTTGGCACACTTCAGGAAACAGCTGCCTCAACCTCCCAGCCTCATCTACAGAGCTCAAATCTTTATCCACTTGATGATTTTAAAAAGCCACAATTACAACTGGATGGTCAAAAGGACTGAAAGTTGACAAAAATTTACTAAATAACTTTAATCTAAACATTTTTCTAAAATGTTCATCAGGATTTTAAACTTTACAGCCTGTCTGAGCCAGCCAATGGTGTTGTTTCCCTCCAGATGGTTGGTGACGTCAGGCTCTGTTTCTACTACAACACACGTCCAGGATCAGTCACAAAGGCTCCATTCAAACACCTTTTGTGCTTCATTGACCACAGCATTCAAGGAGTCAGTGTGGGAAACTGAGACCAACTTTCTACCCACACTGCCTACAAGACACCAGTCAGCAGACTGGGAAACATCTGGACTCCAAACTGATCCTTGTCATCAAGTTTATAAATATGCTATTTTAATCATTATGAAAGTCTCAGGAGAAAACTTATATATTTTATTACATAAACATTGTAGTTGAAATAATGAGGTAAAAAATGAGGATACACAAACTAAACTCCACTTAGGTGTTGGCACAAAAAAAGCATTAAGATCAAATATTTATTTCCACCAATTAATTAACGTGTACTTAAACTAAATAAACAGTACTTTTTACCCAAGATGCAACTACTTGTCAGTCCCCCACGTGTGTGATGGGATGATGAGCGTGTGCTCAGTCAAAGTCATTGATCCCAGCATCAGGCAGCAGATCTGCTCTCTCTACAGGGTCACCACTTTCCCAGATTCACACAGAGCTCTGTGAGTCTCCCACCATCACCCCCCCAGTCCTCCACCTGTTCCCCTGAGATCTAACCCTTGTCCCCCGGGCAATAACAGCATTAAGTGTGCTGCATCCCTTGTTGTCTCACCAATCTCTCTGATTGGCTGAAACTGTGAGAAACTCCAACTAGACCGAGACCCACACATTCATATGGAGATGTGGGACTATAAATAGGAGGGCTGAACCCAGCAGAGACCAGATTCTCTCTACAGAGACCTCTACAGCACAGAGATCCAGACATGGCACCTACAATCACTGCAGCAATGACCAATTCTCAGGAGCATCCGACTCTGACCCACAAGGTAAATTCAAGATTCAAGAAAGTTAAATATTGTTGATAAGAAGTTGTCTTTGTTCATGCTAACACGATACTCCAGAATGTGTTTATTAATGACTTCCTTCTTCTTTGTGCAGCTCAGAAAGCCTCTGGTGGAGAAGTTACGCAGAGAGCGAATCAACAGCAGCATTGAGCAGCTCAAGTCTCTCCTGGGTCCAGAGTTCCTCAAACAGCAGCCAGAGTCCAAGCTGGAGAAAGCAGACATCCTGGAGATGACCGTTTGTGTCCAGAGACGACTGCAGCAGCAGAATGGAGCTGTGGACACAGCAGCCGTCAATCAGGGCTACACCAGGTGTGTCCAAGAGGTGACGCACTTCCTGTCCAAGGAGGAGGTGAAGACCCAGTCCCAGAGAAGACTGCTGAACCACTTCAACAAGCTGCAGTCTTCCTCTGATAACAACCTGAGAGAGGCTGACTTCTCTCTTCTGAGCTCCACAGTCCAGACCAGCATCACCAAAGACAAGAGTCCAGTCAACAGCGCCCCCTGGAGGCCGTGGTAGACACCTACAGACTGGACTTCCTACCAGACAAACTGAGATGACCATATTGGTCAAAGATACTGGAAGTGAATTCTTCTGAATTCTGAAATATCATCAACTTGTTCTTCTGTTTGTACAGAAGGTTGTATTTTGTGTTTGACTTCTTAGTGCAAGATGACGTTTCCTGAGGAAATGACAGCAACAATATCTTTCAAGTTAAGAAAGAACATCTTGTCATGCATGTTGCATGAACCAGATCTGATTGCATTTGCAATTATATTTATCCATTACTTTACATCATGTATTGATGGTCCTGTCAAAAGCTATGGTGACATTTATTATCTTGTGATTGTTATTGGTCATTTTGATCAGAAACCTTTTCTTTTCATCCACATTTTTTTGTTGTGGACTTTAATATCTTTGATTACTCAAAACTGATCTGTTGTTAGATCCAAATGTCTATACTTTTTATCGAAAAAGTCTTGCTTTATGCCACAATTTGTCTGTGACACTTTGCACGTACATGCCATGTCATGTGTTGGTGAAATATAGTGCATGGAGATATTTATTACCTCTTGATAGGTATTGATTGTTTGAATTAATCAAACTCTGAAATGTCCATTTTATGGCTATTTAGACATAATGGACTTTCCCTCGTTTTATGCGGTTAATGAATTATGATCCGTTTAAGGATCAAAATGTTTATCCTTTTATTGTTAAAGGTTCATTTGTTGTCACATTGAATTAACGTTGAATTAAGTTGCTATTAAGAAAGATAAGACCTGTTTTAAGGCCAGTCGTTACTGAGTACTGTGTATAGTACTGTGTCCTCAAATATTGTAACCCGTTTGTCTTTTATAAAGACAGTTGTCCCTTTACTCTCTCTGAGTACAGTGTGTCTTGTAGAAATCTACAAGTTGTTGTTGTGATGTATCATCACCTCTAGATGGAGCTTTCATACATTATGTGGCTCATTGAACCTTGTTGAATAAACAAACACTGCCAGCTGAAAAGTTTGTGTTGTCATTGGATTTTTTCTCAGTAAATGAATAGATTTCTGCATAGATATTCTACCTTTATATGGCACGGTACAGTATTTTTCTTTCTATCTTTAAAATAACATCCATCATAAGATTTATACCAGCTTTTCCTTTAGAGGACCTTGGAGGCTGGAGCTGATCCCAGCTGACATTGTGAGAGACAGGTGCACCCTGGGAAGGTGGCGGTCACAAGGCTGACACATGGAAGTAGTTAACTATTCACACCTTTGGTTAAGTGAGAGTCACCATTTAACTTAACCTGCACATCTTTGAACCGTGGGAAGTCAGAGCTCCTGAAGAAAACATGCAAACTCACAGAAAAGCCTCATCAGGTTGAAACCCAGAATCCTCTTCCTGTCAGAGGACAATAGGAACTAAAGCTAAGAGAGCTCAATTTTGTCCTGTGGGTTTATTGTTATTTCTCATAATATTACATCACTTATTTGTATCAGATCAAATCATCAGGAAGAATGTGAAAATGTAGATTAAGAATACAATTCAGGGAGCGCAGGTGGCAGAGTGGTATAGCGCATGCCATGTACGCTCGTACGCATATACGCAGCCGACCCCTGTTCGAATCCCGGCTGGAGGTCCTTTCCTGCATGTCACACCCCCCTCTTTCTCCTGTGTTTCCTGACTGTCCACTACTAATAAAAGGTGTCTATGCCAGAAAAAATCTTTAAAAAAATAAAGAATATAATTCAGGCAAGAAATGGTTGGTATAACTATCAGGTTGGCAAGTATTAATGTAAAAGTTTAAGACCAATATCTTTCCACTTTTAAGAGGTCAGTCATTGTATCTCATGTGATGCATAATGAGACACACTTCTATTGTTCCTTCAGTGAAAGCAGTGAAAGGACAGAGTGTGGGAAACCAGAGGAAACTCACTCACAAAGCCCTGTGGGATAATAGATCCAGACCTTTGTCCTGAAGGGACAGAGATTAAATGATACTCATGCTTTCAGAGATGCAAATATTTAATCTGATTAAGATCATAGATTTGTGTTTTTTTTTTTAAGTTTTCCTACCATGCTAGAAATAACCTGGCAAGTCAATAAAAATAATTTGGTTCGTTTCAGGATAACAATCTTGTAATATTTTGTGACAGAAAACCAAAAACTATAAGAACATTGTTCAGTATTGATACCACACAGATAAATGTATGTGAGACAGATTATGACCACAGCCAAGTATCACATACTGTATTTAGTGTGTATATTGTTATATTACCAATAAAAGTATTTTTAAATAATTAAATAACATGTGATTTCAGCGCTGGTTTCCAACACAGCCAAATTTGTGTGTATATTTTGAATGTAAATGTTGATGAATTGTTTAATATGATAAAAACATAGGCGGAAAAATCAAAATGGAATAATTTAATGCCCCTAAGTGTTCAAAAAAGAACAATTATGAGGTAAATTAGGCACACTTAACTACATCAGCTCAATTTATTCCAATGGACAGAGTGGGAAAACTGAAGAAGAGAATTGAGCATGATTATCATCCTCAACCCCACCAGCAGCAGATTATTCTCCAAAGGGATTTGGCACACTTCAGGAAACAGCTGCCTCAACCTCCCAGCCTCATCTACAGAGCTCAAGTCTTTATCCACTTGATGATTTAAAAAAGGACTGAAAGTTGACAATAATTTGGTAAATAACTTTTGTCAAATCATTTTTCTAAAATGTTCATCAGGATTTTAAACTTTACAGCCTGTCTGAGCCAGCCAATGGTGTTGTTTCCCTCCAGATGGTTGGTGACGTCAGGCTCTGTTTCTACTACAACACACGTCCAGGATCAGTCACAAAGGCTCCATTCAAACACCTTTTGTGCTTCATTGACCAAAGCATTCAAGGAGTCAGTGTGGGAAACTGAGACCAACTTTTTACCCACACTGCCTACAAGACACCAGTCAGCGGACTGGGAAACATCTGGACTCCAAACTGATCCTTGTCATCAAGTTTATAAATATGCTATTTTAATCATTATGAAAGTCTAAGCGGAAAAGTACATATTTTATTACATAAACATTGCACTTGAAATAATCAGCAAAAAATTGAGGATACATGACTTGACTGGCACTTAAGGTGTTGGCACATTTAGACCCAATATCTATTTCTACTGACTAACTTACATGTCCTTAAACTGAATAAACAACAGTACATTTTACCCAAGATGCAACTTCTTGTCAGTCCCCCACGTGTGTGATGGGATGATGAGCGTGTGCTCAGTCAAAGTCATTGATCCCAGCATCAGGCAGCAGATCTGCTCTCTCTACAGGGTCACTACTTTCCCAGATTCACACAGAGCTCTGTGAGTCTCCCACCATCACCCCCCCAGTCCTCCACCTGTTCCCCTGAGATCTAACAATTGTCCCCCGGGCAATAACAGCATTAAGTGTGCTGCATCCCTTGTTGTCTCACCAAGCTCTCTGATTGGCTGAGACTGTGAGAAACTCCAACTAGACCGAGACCCACACATTCATATGGAGATGTGGGACTATAAATAGGAGGGCTGAACCCAGCAGAGACCAGATTCTCTCTACAGAGACCTCTACAGCACAGAGATCCAGACATGGCACCTACAATCACTGCAGCAATGACCAATTCTCAGGAGCATCCGACTCTGACCCACAAGGTAAATTCAAGATCCAAGAAAGTTAAATATTGTTGATAAGAAGTTGTCTTTGTTCATGCTAACACGATACTCCAGAATGTGTTTATTAATGACTTCCTTCTTCTCTCTGCAGCTCAGAAAGCCTCTGGTGGAGAAGTTACGCAGAGAGCGAATCAACAGCAGCATTGAGCAGCTCAAGTCTCTCCTGGGTCCAGAGTTCCTCAAACAGCAGCCAGAGTCCAAGCTGGAGAAAGCAGACATCCTGGAGATGACAGTTTGTGTCCTTAGACGACTGCAGCAGCAGAATGGAGCTGTGGACACAGCAGCCGTCAATCAGGGCTACACCAGGTGTGTCCAAGAGGTGACGCACTTCCTGTCCAAGGAGGAGGTGAAGACCCAGTCCCAGAGAAGACTGCTGAACCACTTCAACAAGCTGCAGTCTTCCTCTGATAACAACCTGAGAGAGGCTGACTTCTCTCTTCTGAGCTCCACAGTCCAGACCAGCATCACCAAAGACAAGAGTCCAGTCAACAGCGCCCCCTGGAGGCCGTGGTAGACACCTACAGACTGGACTTCCTACCAGACAAACTGAGATGACCATATTGGTCAAAGATACTGGAAGTGAATTCTTCTGAATTCTGAAATATCATCAACTTGTTCTTCTGTTTGTACAGAAGGTTGTATTTTGTGTTTGACTTCTTAGTGCAAGATGACGTTTCCTGAGGAAATGACAGCAACAATATCTTTCAAGTTAAGAAAGAACATCTTGTCATGCATGTTGCATGAACCAGATCTGATTGCATTTGCAATTATATTTATCCATTACTTTACATCATGTTTGATGGTCCTGTCAAAAGCTATGGTGACATTTATTATCTTGTGATTGTTATTGGTCATTTTGATCAGAAACCTTTTCTTTTCATCCACATTTTTTTGTTGTGGACTTTAATATCTTTGATTACTCAAAACTAATCTGTTGTTAGATCCAAATGTCTATACTTTTTATCGAAAAAGTTTGGTTTATGCCACAATTTGTCTGTGACACTTTGCACGTACATGCCATGTCATGTGTTGGTGAAATATAGTGCATGGAGATATTAATTACCTCTTGATAGGTATTGATTTAAGTTAAGAAAGAACATCTTGTCATGCATGTTGCATGAACCAGATCTGATTGCATTTGCAATTATATTTATCCATTACTTTCCATCATGTATTGGTGGTATTGTGAAAATCTATGGTTACATTTGTTATCTTGTGATTGTTATTGATCATTTTGATCAGAAACCTGTCGTTTTCATCCACATCTAGTAATTGTGGATTTTAATCTCTTAGATTGCTCAAAATTGATCTGTTGTTAGATCCAAATAGCTATACTTTTTTCCGAAAAGTTTTGCTTCATGCCAGTTTGTAACATGTTGCACGTACATGCCATGTCTTGTGTTGGTGAAATATATAATACATGGAGATATTAATTACCTCTTGATAAGTATTGATTGTTTTGAAGTAATCAAACCCTTAAATGTCCAAGTATGGCTATTTTGTCATTAAGGACTTTCCCTTGTTTTATGGGGTGAATGAAGAATGATCTGTTTTAAGATCAACATATTGAATTAAGTAATCATTAAGAAAGATGAGACCTGTTTTAAGGCCAGTCGTTACTGTGTACTGTGTAAAGTACTGTGTCCTCAAAGTGTGTAACCTGTTTGTCTTTTATAAAGACAGTTGTCCCTTTACTCTCTCTGAGTACAGTGTGTCTTGTAGAAATCTACAAGTTGTTGTTGTGATGTATCATCACCTCTAGATGGAGCTTTCATACATTATGTTGCTCATTGAACCTGGTTGAATAAACAAACACTGCCAGCTGAAAAGTCTGCCTTCTCATGTCATTGTTTTTTCATTTATTTTGGAGAGATTTTCCATCATCATTTCTACCTTGCATTGGAAAATCGATATACAATTCAGTATACAAGGTAATTGGTAATCCATGAAATAGCTGACTAGTGTAAAAAATTAGAAAAGCAATGTTACATCACCCTTATTATATGGAGTAAGACAAGTAAGTGTGGGAGTCTTTGGGTGTCTCTTGATTCGTTGCTATTCCAATTCTTGAGGTCACGATGCAATTCAGAATCAATTGTTGATTCAGAAATGATTCACAATTCAAAATCTATTTTTTAATGAGTACATGCTTCTTGATCTACTCCAGTCCTCTGTGAGCTAATAAAGGCGGTGTGGCAACTTATGCCATGAGAGCATAACATTATATCATCATTTAAAAAAAAAAAAAAAAAAGTTAAACTGATGACAATAATGTAAATACACAAAGGCAAATCTAAAACCAAAGATATTATTCATTCATGCTTAACTTGCAACAAAAAGTATTAAAAAATAAATAAATAGCATTGCTTTCTTTCTTAAATCCATTTTTGCAAAGTTATGAATGGATTTAGAACCATAGACAAAAAGAATCTCAATTTTTACGTGAATAGTCTTTTTGCCCACCCCTGCAGACAAGTCAAACAAAATTTCAAAGACTATTTTCCTACATTATTTTTGTCATAGTTGTCCATTTCAGGCATTTTGATGTTAACACTTTGAAGACAGCGATATACTTTTTTAAAGAGGTCAAACCTTTTATCTAACATGATGCATCATGAGACACACTTCTATTGTTCCTCCAGTGAAAGCAGTGAAAGCACAGAGTGTGGGAAACCAGAGGAAACTCACTCTCAGAGCCCAGTGGGACAATAGATCCAGACCTTTGCCCTGAAGGGACAGAGACTAAAAGGGACTCTGGTTCTCAAACCTGGAGTTGGTTTAAACAAAGTATTTGGTTGTTACTGTTGCTCTGATATGAATCGGTATAAACACACTTTCAGAATATTAACAATAACAATATTTCTAGCATGTTTGAAAAGCTTAATGTCAGTTATTCTATGTAATTTGGTTAATTGGTGTGAATGTATCATTTTCCCTTTATTATTCTTCGGCTTCTTTTCATGCAACTTATCTAGAGTTTCATATTTTTCAGAATCTAACTTTCAGGTCTGATATCATTTTTCTTAACCCTTGTGCCCTCCTCAAAAAAACTCCCTCTAACCACCTTCGTGGCAAAAATGTACACGCACAAAAGAAATTCCATTAAATCACCATACATCAATGTTTTTTTCTACTTTTTTTTTTCAGAAATCACTTAAACAACTTCAGACCTACTCAAAACTACCAAATATTCAATCATTTTCAGGACTTTAACCCTTAAAATGCCAGTTTTATTATTTGAATTATTTCATTTTTTCCTCCAAAAAAACATTTTTTTTTAAATATTTTCCATATAATAAGTAGTTGAGGGATGGGGCTTTGGTGGTGATTAGAGTCTTGGATATGTCAAAGATTAGCAACAAAATTGATTTGATTGCATCAGTATTTTTTAAGTAGTGTCAGATTTAAAATTTTGCATCCTTTAACCACCTTCATTGCAAAAATGTACACGCACAAAATCTGCCATAAAATCCTCATACATCAATATTTGTTTCTGTTTTTTTTGTGCTTGAATCCCTTAATCAACTTCAGCCCTTATCAAAATGATCAAATATTTAATCATTTTCAGGATGTTAACCCTTTAAATGCCAGTTTAATTATTTTTATTATTAATTATCTATTAAAAAACCCCACAAAACATGTATTATTTTCCATATAATGAGTAGCAGGCTGATATGGCTTTGGTGGTAATTAGAGTATTGGATATATCAAAGATTAGCAACAAAATGTATTTGATTGCATTAGTATATTTTATGTAGTAACAGATACTCCCTCTAACCACCTTCGTGGCCAAAAAAATCTTTGGCTGTGAAAGCAGCCAGGTGCATAAACACACTAACAGTTGTTTTTGCTTTGTTTTTGAGTACAGCAAAGGCAGGAGGCCATGTTTTCACTCAAGTACCTTTATAAAGACACATGAAACACATTTCTCAAAAGATGACCTTTGTTCACCCCTGAAATGATCAGTGCGTGCTTACAGATTCCCACACTCTCTCTCCATCTCTCTCTCACACACACACACACACACACACACGAGTGTGCGCACGCGCACACATGCAAGTGAGCGTACACACACACACACACACACATACATACACACACACACACACACACACACACACACACACACACACTCACTCTTGGGGGCCCTGGTTGTCACCCAGCTCCATGATATAACTGGCAAAAATACAAGAATTTCATGCATCGGCCTACAATGGGAAAATGGTTGAATCTGGTGAAATACAACAAAAATGTCAAATATCACTACCTTTCTTCAAAATGAAATGCTGACATTCCAGAATGCATGGTTTTATAATGCATTGGCAGTGAGATTAAAAAATGTGGTTTTAATGGAAGTCAATGAGGCATTTTTGGCCACGAAGGTGGTTAGAGGGAGTATCTGTTACTACATAAAATATACTAATGCAATCAAATACATTTTGTTGCTAATCTTTGATATATCCAATACTCTAATTACCCCCAAAGCCATATCAGCCTGCTACTAATTATATGGAAAATAATACATTTTGTGTTTTTTTTGTAATAAATAATTCATATTTCAAATAATAAAACTGGCATTTAAAGGGTTAAAATACTGAAAATGATTGAATGGTTGGTAGTTTTGAGTAAGTCTGAAGTTGTTTAAGTGATTTATGAAAAAAAAAAGCAGAAAAAAATATTGATGTATGGTGATTTACTGGCATTACTTTTGTGCGTGTACATTTTTGCCACGAAGGTGGTTAAAGGGTGCAAAATGCATTACAAGAAAATAAAAGACATGTAAGAGTAAAAGACAGTGGATTTCAAAAATTTGACTAAAAAGAAAAGTTCCTGCAAAAATTCATGCCACAAGCTGTAACACAGCCAAAATGATCGCCAAATCAAAAAGAAAAGTTGAGAAAAATGTACAAAAATGCCCGAGGAGGGCACAAGGGTTAATTCCATCTTTCTTACTAAAAACTACATTTTTTTCTAACTTTAAATTGGTCATTGGTAACATGTGGGGCTTTCTCTCATTAATTCCACTTTGACATATCTTCTAGTTATTTGAGGGGAAATCCCAGTTTAACTTTTCCAACAGTCACCCAGCAGTTTCCTTCTGTAGTATAACTAAATGTTATTTATCACCTATTCACTTTGGCGGGAATATTTCTTGAGGGGGCCCCAGCTTCTTCCCTTGGCGCCACACTCTGCTTGTGCAGGATCCTCAAAAGGTCCTTTTGTAGTCGAGCACATTCCTATATTCTGCTAATAGATGGAGTGTGGGAAAGCTCTGGAGGAGGCAGTTGAGTGTGAATGACATCCGTCCCACCAGCAGTCGAGTCATTCTCCAAAGGGATTTGGCACACTTCAGGAAACAGCTGCCCCCCAGGAAGCCTCCCACATTCATGTGTGGAACTGGAGTTTTGATCCACTTAATTGTCACTAATGATTATTACTAGAGGTTCAAAATGGATGATAATGATTGTAAACTGAAAATATGATTAGATAAAAAAAAAATGCTGATACTTTATAATAGATTGTTCACCCAATATTTGAAGTATTAGGAAGGGTCAGAAACAGCCAATGGTGTGGTTTCCCTCCAGATGGCCGGTGATGTCAGGCTCCGTTTCTATAGCAACACACAGCCAGCATCTGTCACAGAAGTGCCTTCATGGCTGATTGACCACCATACGGAGTCAGTGTGGGAAACTGAGCTCAACTTGTTCCTCACGTTGACTACAAGGCACGTGTCAAAGGACTCTGTTGCATCTGGACGGCAGCATGATTGTTGTCTAGAGTCGACTTCAAATTCCATTAATGTTTATCAAACTGGTTTCTCACATATTATGAGATTATTTACTAAATGGTCAATTTATGTAATGTAACATGAAAAGAATGATCAACGTTAAATATAAAATGAAATATCTCACGAAAATGTAAAGACAATGATTTCACCTGCAACATATAATTTTGGACACGATGAAATCATTTAAGCCAAAAACACTTTTGTATGCATGTTTTTATATTTCTTTTTAACATGAGTGTAATTTCTAGGTAACACCATTAATGCTTCTTCCTCTCGTGTGTGATGGGATGATGAGCGTGTGCTCAGTCAAAGTCATTGATCCCAGCATCAGGCAGCAGATCTGCTCTCTCTACAGGGTCACCACTTTCCCAGATTCACACAGAGCTCTGTGAGTCTCCCACCATCACCCCCCCAGTCCTCCACCTGTTCCCCTGAGATCTAACCCTTGTCCCCCGGGCAATAACAGCATTAAGTGTGCTGCATCCCTTGTTGTCTCACCAATCTCTCTGATTGGCTGAAACTGTGAGAAACTCCAACTAGACCGAGACCCACACATTCATATGGAGATGTGGGACTATAAATAGGAGGGCTGAACCCAGCAGAGACCAGATTCTCTCTACAGAGACCTCTACAGCACAGAGATCCAGACATGGCACCTACAATCACTGCAGCAATGACCAATTCTCAGGAGCATCCGACTCTGACCCACAAGGTAAATTCAAGATTCAAGAAAGTTAAATATTGTTGATAAGAAGTTGTCTTTGTTCATGCCAACACGATACTCCAGAATGTGTTTATTAATGACTTCCTTCTTCTTTCTGCAGCTCAGAAAGCCTCTGGTGGAGAAGTTACGCAGAGAGCGAATCAACAGCAGCATTGAGCAGCTCAAGTCTCTCCTGGGTCCAGAGTTCCTCAAACAGCAGCCAGAGTCCAAGCTGGAGAAAGCAGACATCCTGGAGATGACAGTTTGTGTCCTGAGACGACTGCAGCAGCAGAATGGAGCTGTGGACACAGCAGCCGTCAATCAGGGCTACACCAGGTGTGTCCAAGAGGTGACGCACTTCCTGTCAAAGGAGGAGGTGAAGACCCAGTCCCAGAGAAGACTGCTGAACCACTTCAACAAGCTGCAGTCTTCCTCTGATAACAACCTGAGAGAGGCTGACTTCTCTCTTCTGAGCTCCACAGTCCAGACCAGCATCACCAAAGACCAGAGTCCAGGCAACAGCGCCCCCTGGAGGCCGTGGTAGAAACCTACAGACTGGACTTCCTACCAGACAAACTGAGATGACCATATTGGTCAAAGATACTGGAAGTGAATTCTTCTGAATTCTGAAATATCATCAACTTGTTCTTCTGTTTGTACAGAAGGTTGTATTTTGTGTTTGACTTCTTAGTGCAAGATGACGTTTCCTGAGGAAATGACAGCAACAATATCTTTCAAGTTAAGAAAGAACATCATGTCATGCGTGTTGCATGAACCAGATCTGATTGCATTTGCAATTGTTCTCATCCAGTACTTTACATCATGTATTGGTGGCATAATGCTATGATAACATGTGTTATCTTCTGAATCTTGATCATTTTGATCAGAAACATTAACGGTTCTCTTTCGGATATTGTGTAATAATGGAGTTTAATATCTCTGATTACTGTCTTTTGTTAGATCTTAATGTTAATATTTGTTTGCCTCAAACTTTTGCTTAATTTCACAATTTTACTGTGATACTTCATATGTCTCATTGCATGTCATGTGTTGGTACAATATAGTGCATGGAGATATTTATTACCTCTTGATAGGTAATAAGGATTTGGAAATTATGAAGACTGTAACTATCTTTTCATGGTCTTGACCTTGCTTTATGATTATTGAAAGATGATCTGTTTTAAGATCTATAAGTTCATCCTTTAATTGTTAAAGGTTTGTTTATTGTCTCAATGAATTCATGTTGAATTCAGTCGTTTCTTAGAAAGATGAGACCTGTTTTAAGGCCAGTTGTTACTTTTTTGCTTTGTGTTCATTAATTGCAAATGTTTAAATTCAATTGGGAACGAATATCAAAAGACATTGAGTACTGTGTCCTCAAATATTGTAACCCGTTTGTCTTTTATAAAGACAGTTGTCCCTTTACTCTCTCTGAGTACAGTGTGTCTTGTAGAAATCTACAAGTCGTAGTTGTGATGTATCATCACTTCTAGATGGAGCTTTCATACATTATGTGGCTCATTGAACCTTGTTGAATAAACAAACACTGCCAGCTGAAAAGTTTGTGTTCTCATGACTTTCTTTTTCAGTTCATCTTATTTATTTTTTTAGATTTCCATCATTGTTTCTACCTTTCATTGGCAACTCAATACACAATTCAGTTTACAAGGTAATTGTCCATCCATAAAATAGCTTACTAGTATAAAACAAAGAAAAGGATATTGGTTGCATTAAAACGTTTGATGAAGTGAGATTATCAATGTTACATCACTCTAATTATATGGAGTAAGACAAGTCATGTTTTGGTTTCTATATATGTAAAATACTTGAAACAAAGTGAACACAAGGAGAGGGTGACTTATGATTTCCAAATGGATATTTGGTAAGGATGCACTGATACCACTCTTTTTTTTCAAATAGTTAAATTTCAGGACTTGCTGATACTTAGTAACAATATGAGTATTGTATAAGTGCGCTGGAGCAGCCAGAAATCTTGCTAACGTCTGAGCTAACCCCCTATACTTTAACACACAGGAACTTAGCTTGTGTCTTAGGCTCAGTGATGAGAGGTTAACGACCCGTTGCTGCAGTAGTGTTGGGTGCACTTGTATCGGAGCATTAGGAGTATGAGTACATGAGTACATGAGTACCCGGTATCGGTGCATCCCTACATTTTGGTTATATTGGGCATTTGAAACATTTTATTTTGGGTTTTCCTGTGATGGCAGGGGGTTCCATAGGAATGATGCACCGCCATTCCTATAACATTGTAGGGGAAACATTGGTATCTCATATGATGAATAATGAGACACACTTCTATTGTTCCTTCAATGAAAGCAGTGAAAGGACAGAGTGTGGGAAAGCAGAGGAAACTCACTCACAGAGCCCTGTGGGATAATAGATCCAGACCTTTGTCCTGAAGGGACAGAGATTAAATGATACTCACGCTGTCAGAGATGCAAATATCTAATCTGATTAAGATCATAGATTTGTGTTTTTTTAAATAATTTCCTACCATGATAGAAACAACATGGCAAGTACATTCTACAAAATAACTTTCTGTCAATTAAGTAAATAGTAAAACTAGATTGTTATTGCAAATGTTAAATAAAAATTATTTGGTTTGTTTCAGCATTATAGTCTTGTTCGGTATTGATACCGCACGGATCAATATTTGTTTGACAAATTATAAACACAGCCAAGTCACATGTTTACCTCAGTGTATATTGTTATATTAACAATATAGGTTTTTTTGAATACTTAAATAACATGTGATTTCAGCACTAGTTTCCAACAAAGCCAAATCTGTCTTTATATATTTTCATGTAATGTTGATGAGTTATTTAATGTGATAAAAAGACAGAAAAATAAAAAGGGGATAATTTAATGCCCCCTACGTGTTAAAAATCAGCTTAATTTATTTTGATGAAAGAGAATTGAGCATGATTATCATCCTCAACCCCACCAGCAGCAGATTATTCTCCAAAGGGATTTGGCACACTTCAGGAAACAGCTGCCTCAACCTCCCAGCCTCATCTACAAAGCTCAAATCTTTATCCACTTGATGATTTTAAAAAGGACTGAAAGTTGACAATAATTTACTAAATAACTTTAATCTAAACATTTTTCTAAAATGTTCATCAGGATTTTAAACTTTACAGCCTGTCTGAGTCAGCCAATGGTGTTGTTTCCCTCCAGATGGTTGGTGACGTCAGGCTCTGTTTCTACTACAACACACGTCCAGGATCAGTCACAAAGGCTCCATTCAAACACCTTTTGTGCTTCATTGACCAAAGCATTCAAGGAGTCAGTGTGGGAAACTGAGACCAACTTTCTACCCACACTGCCTACAAGACACCAGTCAGCGGACTGGGAAACATCTGGACTCCAAACTGATCCTTGTCATCAAGTTTATAAATATGCTATTTTAATCATTATGAAAGTCTAAGAGGAAAAGTATATATTGCATTACATAAATATTGCACGTGAAATAATCAGCAAAAAATTGAGGATACATGACTTGAATGGCACTTAAGGTGTTGGCACATTTAGACCCAATATCTATTTCCACTGACTAACTTACATGTCCTTAAACTGAATAAACAACAGTACATTTTACCCAAGATGCAACTACTTGTCAGTCCCCCACGTGTGTGATGGGATGATGAGCGTGTGCTCAGTCAAAGTCATTGATCCCAGCATCAGGCAGCAGATCTGCTCTCTCTACAGGGTCACCACTTTCCCAGATTCACACAGAGCTCTGTGAGTCTCCCACCATCACCCCCCCAGTCCTCCACCTGTTCCCCTGAGATCTAACCATTGTCATCACATCAATAAACCATGAGGCGTGTGGCATCGTTTAACATCTATCCAAGCTATTGATTGGCTGAGGCTGTGAGAAACTCCAACTAGACCGAGACCCACACATTCATATGGTGATGTGGGACTATAAATAGGAGGGCTGAACCCAGCAGAGACCAGATTCTCTCTACAGAGACCTCTACAGCACAGAGATCCAGACATGGCACCTACAATCACTGCAGCAATGACCAATTCTCAGGAGCATCTGACTCTGACCCACAAGGTAAATTCAAGATTCAAGAAAGTTAAATATTGTTGATAAGAAGTTGTCTTTGTTCATGCTAACACGATACTCCAGAATGTGTTTATTAATGACTTCCTTCTTCTTTCTGCAGCTCAGAAAGCCTCTGGTGGAGAAGTTACGCAGAGAGCGAATCAACAGCAGCATTGAGCAGCTCAAGTCTCTCCTGGGTCCAGAGTTCCTCAAACAGCAGCCAGAGTCCAAGCTGGAGAAAGCAGACATCCTGGAGATGACAGTTTGTGTCCTGAGACGACTGCAGCAGCAGAATGGACAGCAGAGAAGACTGCTGAACCACTTCAACAAGCTGCAGTCTTCCTCTGATAACAACCTGAGAGAGGCTGACTTCTCTCTTCTGAGCTCCACAATCCAGTCCAGCATCACCAAAGACAAGAGTCCAGTCAACAGCGCCCCCTGGAGGCCGTGGTAGACACCTACAGACTGGACTTCCTACCAGACAAACTGAGATGACCATATTGGTCAAAGATACTGGAAGTGAATTCTTCTGAATTCTGAAATATCATCAACTTGTTCTTCTGTTTGTACAGAAGGTTGTATTTTGTGTTTGACTTCTTAGTGCAAGATGACGTTTCCTGAGGAAATGACAGCAACAATATCTTTCAAGTTAAGAAAGAACATCTTGTCATGCATGTTGCATGAACCAGATCTGATTGTTTTACAATCATTTTTATAATTCAGTGTACTTCATGTATTACCAGTATGTGATGGTGACGTTTGTCGTATCTTTATTATGTTATTGATCACAGTGATCAAACATTTAATGTCCCTTTATTGGACTTAAATCTCTCTGGTTATTCAAAACTGATCTGTTGTTAGATCCAAATATTTCTCTTTTTTTCTGAAAGGGTTTGCTGTATGTCACAATTCTTCTGTGATACTTTATATTTCAATGTACATCATGTGTTTGTACAATATAGTGCATTGAGATATGTATCTCTTTTTAACAGGTATGGATGGTTTTGAATGAATCAAAACTCTTAAACATCCTTTTTATGGTTATTTTGTCATAATGGACATTCCCTCGGATGCGGTCATTGAAAAAGTATCTGTTTTAGGATCAAAACGTTTATCCTGTGATTGTTAAAGGTTTGTTTATTGTCAGACTTAATTTACGTTAAATTAAGCTATTAAGAAAGATGAGACATCAATTTAGCTTTTTCCTCACAAAGTAAATGTTTAAAGTCACTTGGAAAAATATGTGTAAAAGACATTGAGTACTTTGTCCTCCATGTTGTAACCTGTTTGTCTTTTATAAAGACAGTTGTCCCTTTACTCTCTTGGAGTACAGTGTGTCTTGTAGTAATCTACAAGTTGTTGTTGTGATGTATCATCACCTCTAGATGGAGCTTTCATACATTATGTGGCTCGTTGTACCTTGTTGAATAAACAAACACTGCTAGCTGAGAAGTTTGTGTTCTCATGGTGTTCTTTTTCATTTCATCTGAATTTTTTAGGTTTCCATCATTGTTTCTACCTTTCATTGGTAAATCAATATACATTTCAATATACAAGGTAATTGTTAATAAATTAAATAGCTGACAAGTGTAAAACAAAGAAAATGAACATGGTTTAATTAAAAAGTTTTATGAAGTGGGATTATCAATGTTACATCACTCTAATTATATGGAGTAAGAAAAGTCATCAAACCAAATAAAATGTACAATTTCAAAAACTATTTTCCTACATTATTTTTGTCATAGTTGTCCATTTCAGGCATTTTGATGTTAACACTTTGAAGACAGCGATATACTTTTTTAAAGAGGTCAAACCTTTTATCTAACATGATGCATCATGAGACACACTTCTATTGTTCCTCCAGTGAAAGCAGTGAAAGCACAGAGTGTGGGAAACCAGAGGAAACTCACTCTCAGAGCCCAGTGGGACAATAGATCCAGACCTTTGCCCTGAAGGGACAGAGACTAAAAGGGACTCTGGTTCTCAAACCTGGAGTTGGTTTAAACAAAGTATTTGGTTGTAACTGTTGCTCTGATATGAATCGGTATAAACACACTTTCAGAATATGTATAATAAGAGACAATATTTCTAGCATGTTTGAAAAGCTTAATGTCAGTTATTCTATTTGGTTAATTGGTGTGAATGTTAGGAGCATTCACAACATATCATTTTCCCTTTATTATTCTTCCGCTTCTTTTCATGCAACTTATCTAGAGTTTCATATTTTTCAGAATCTAACTTTCAGGTCTGATATCATTTTTCTTAATTCCATCTTTTTTACTAAAAACTACATTTTTTCTAACTTTAAATTGGTCACAACATTTGGGGCTTTCTCTCATTAATTCCACTTTGACATATCTTCTAGTTATTTGAGGGGAAATCCCAGTTTAACTTTTCCAACAGTCACCCAGCAGTTTCCTTCTGTAGTATAACTAAATGTTATTTATCACCTATTCACTTTGGCGGGAATATTTCTTGAGGGGGCCCCAGCTTCTTCCCTTGGCGCCACACTCTGCTTGTGCAGGATCCTCAAAAGGTCCTTTTGTAGTCGAGCACATTCCTATATTCTGCTAATAGATGGAGTGTGGGAAAGCTCTGGAGGAGGCAGTTGAGTGTGAATGACATCCGTCCCACCAGCAGTCGAGTCATTCTCCAAAGGGATTTGGCACACTTCAGGAAACAGCTGCCCCCCAGGAAGCCTCCCACATTCATGTGTGGAACTGTTGTTTTGATCCACTTAATTGTCACTAATGATTATTACTAGAGGTCCAAAATGGATGATAATGATTGTAAACTGAAAATATGATGAGATAAAAAAAATGCTGATACTTTATAATAGATTGTTCACCCAATATTTGAAGTATTAGGAAGGTTAAAAAACAGCCAATGGTGTTGTTTCCCTCCAGATGGCCGGTGATGTCAGGCTCCGTTTCTATAGCAACACACAGCCAGCATCTGTCACAGAAGTGCCTTTGCGGCTCACTGACCACCATACGGAGTCAGTGTGGGAAACTGAGCTCAACTTGTTCCTCACGTTGACTACAAGGCACGTGTCAAAGGACTCTGTTGCATCTGGACGGCAGCATGATTGTTGTCTAGAGTCGACTTCAAATTCCATTAATGTTTATCAAACTGGTTTCTCACATATTATGAGATTATTTTACTAAATGGTCAATTTTTCTAAAGTTAAATTAAAATAATTTTTAACTTTAAATATAAGAAAAATAATTGTCTCACTAAAATTAATGAAGACAGTGATTTCAACTGCTAAATTAAATGTTTTAACACAAAAAAATCACAAAAGACAAGAAAACTTAAGATTTATTATTTCTTTTTAACATGAGTGTAATTTCTAGGTTACACCATTAATGCTTCTTCCTCTCGTGTGTGATGGGATGATGAGCGTGTGCTCAGTCAAAGTCATTGATCCCAGCATCAGGCAGCAGATCTGCTCTCTCTACAGGGTCACCACTTTCCCAGATTCACACAGAGCTCTGTGAGTCTCCCACCATCACCCCCCCAGTCCTCCACCTGTTCCCCTGAGATCTAACCATTGTCCCCCGGCCATTAACAGCATTAAGTGTGCTGCATCCCTTATTGTCTCACCAAGCTCTCTGATTGGCTGAGACTGTGAGAAACTCCAAGTAGACCGAGACCCACCCATTCATATGGTGATGTGGGACTATAAATAGGAGGGCTGAAGCCAGCAGAGACCAGATTCTCTCTACAGAGACCTCTACAGCACAGAGATCCAGACATGGCACCTACAATCACTGCAGCAATGACCAATTCTCAGGAGCATCCGACTCTGACCCACAAGGTAAATTCAAGATTCAAGAAAGTTAAATATTGTTGATAAGAAGTTGTCTAAGAACACGATACTCCAGAATGTGTTTATTAATGACTTCCTTTTTCTTTCTGCAGCTCAGAAAGCCTCTGGTGGAGAAGTTACGCAGAGAGCGAATCAACAGCAGCATTGAGCAGCTCAAGTCTCTCCTGGGTCCAGAGTTCCTCAAACAGCAGCCAGAGTCCAAGCTGGAGAAAGCAGACATCCTGGAGATGACAGTTTGTGTCCTGAGACGACTGCAGCAGCAGAATGGAGCTGTGGACACAGCAGCCGTCAATCAGGGCTACACCAGGTGTGTCCAAGAGGTGACGCACTTCCTGTCCAAGGAGGAGGTGAAGACCCAGTCCCAGAGAAGACTGCTGAACCACTTCAACAAGCTGCAGTCTTCCTCTGATAACAACCTGAGAGAGGCTGACTTCTCTCTTCTGAGCTCCACAGTCCAGACCAGCATCACCAAAGACAAGAGTCCAGTCAACAGCGCCCCCTGGAGGCCGTGGTAGAAACCTACAGACTGGACTTCCTACCAGACAAACTGAGATGACCATATTGGTCAAAGATACTGGAAGTGAATTCTTCTGAATTCTGAAATATCATCAACTTGTTCTTCTGTTTGTACAGAAGGTTGTATTTTGTGTTTGACTTCTTAGTGCAAGATGACGTTTCCTGAGGAAATGACAGCAACAATATCTTTCAAGTTAAGAAAGAACATCATGTCATGCGTGTTGCATGAACCAGATCTGATTGCATTTGCAATCATATTTATCCATTACTTTCCATCATGTATTGATGGTCCTGTCAAACGCTATGGTTACATTTATTATCTTGTGATTGTTATTGATCATTTTGATCAGAAACATTAACGGTTCTCTTTCGGATATTGTGTAATAATGGAGTCTAATATCTCTGATTACTGTCAACTGATCTTTTGTTAGATCTTAATGTTAATATTTGTTTGCCTCAAACTTTTGCTTAATTTCACAATTTTACTGTGATACTTCATATGTCTCATTGCATGTCATGTGTTGGTACAATATAGTGCATGGAGATATTTATTACCTCTTGATAGGTAATAAGGATTTGGAAATTATGAAGACTGTAAACTATCTTTTCATGGCCTTGACCTCGCTTTATGATTATTGAAAGATGATCTGTTTTAAGATCTATAAGTTCATCCTTTAATTGTTAAAGGTTGTTTTATTGTCTCAATGAATTTATGTTGAATTCAGTCGTTTCTTAGAAAGATGAGACCTGTTTTAAGGCCAGTTGTTACTTTTTTGCTTTGTGTTCATTAATTGCAAATGTTTAAATTCAATTGGGAATGAATATCAAAAGACATTGAGTACTGTGTCCTCAAATGTTGTAACCCGCTTGTCTTTTATAAAGACAGTTGTCCCTTTACTCTCTCTGAGTACAGTGTGTCTTGTAGAAATCTACAAGTTGTTGTTGTGATGTATCATCACCTCTAGATGGAGCTTTCATACATTATGTTGCTCATTGTGCCTTGTTGAATAAACAAACACTGCCAGCTGAAAAGTTTGTGTTCTCATGTCATTGCGTGTCATGGTTGCCCTGTTTATTATAATGAAAGTTTAAATTTCCCATTTCTACTATTGAACTTCATTTCAACTTAATTGTTACAGGCCTCCATTGTTGTTCCTTCTTTTCATTGACAAATCAGCACACAATTGTTTACCCAAAACATACCCGTTTAGTGTTAAACTAAGCATACATACGCTTCAATAATCCATGTTAACTCACTCTGTTAATTTGAATCGATTCATCAAACCAAATGAGAAAATTCAAAGACACTTTTGGTGCACTATCTTAGTATAGTTGTCAGTCCCAGGTGCAGTAATGTGAAAACGTTTAAAGTTAACCATGTCCCTCAGTAAAGAGGTCAGTCAGACAGCGGCCTATTCAAAGTGATGCATAATAAGAATCAAGACACACTTCTATTGTTCCTCCAGTGAAAGCAGTGAAAGGACAGAGTGTGGGAAACCAGGGGAAACTCACTCTCAGAGGCCAGTGGGACAAAAGATCCAGACCTCTGCCCTGAAGGGACAGACTAAAAAGCGACTAGGCATGAGAGGACATGAAAATGTAATGTCATGATTATCCTTTCCAAAATGATTGTGATTCACAATATTATCCTGATGATCATCAAAAACTGCTAAAATCTCTTAAAACTGTCACTAAAACATACTGGTATGTAAAAATCATAAGGTCTCACATTTTTTATTTTTTCTAAATGGCCACATTGTTTAAGTTCACTTTTATTAGATGATACTTCATGCATTTTTTCAACCAGGATCTACTTTTCACTTTACCGTGATAGTGAACTAGACAGCTTTCTCACGTCGCTTGTGAGGATAATCATGATTATCCCGATTACAGACAGGACGACAAGAAAACTTCATATTAAGATTATCCCGGCCAAAATAATTGCAAAATATGATCTCGATAATAATCAAAATATGCTTAAAACTGGCAGTAAACATACTAGAATCATTTACATTTTGTTAAGAAATAAATATTGTTTTGCGTGTAAATAAGATAATCATGAATCAAATTGACTCTATGCATTAATACATTTTAAAAATGCATTTCTGTATCCTGTTTTTTTTAATAAGGCCCTATTTTTTACACAGCTAGCTAGACAAATAAGTAAGTAATAAGTAATTAAAGAATAAGTCACAATTTCAATGCACAAAATCCATCACAATCAACTTACCGTGAGTGTTTTTATCCTGATGCAGGATAAAATCTTGAACCTCCCTCGACCTTAAGGCGGGCTCACACCGGACTGAAAATCGGCGTCTTTGAGAGAGTCGGCGTCCGTGACATGAGTCTCCTTGGTGTGGTCCCTCGAATCGGCCCACGTCGGCGTTCATTTCAGCCGATTGAAATGTGTAATCCGCCATTCGAGTCGGTCATTCTTTTACCATTCTGATTGGTGGAGGCTAGCAGCTTGACTAGCGAATCAGTGAAGCCCGGAAGTGACGATGGTAAACATACCAGATAACCAGTGGAATCGAAGAAGGTGGTCTAGAGAGGACCGCCTACTTCCGGTTTTCGTGTTTTTTGGCCCACAATACAGATAAGCGCCGCCTGTTGTTTTGGAGACATTACATCTCGCGCAAGCGCGGAACGTATGGCGTCGGCTGTAATTCCGTAGGTGTGAACCGCCCATGTCGTTGTTCGAGTCGGCCATATTAAGTAGCCGACGCCGAATTTACCGACGCGAGTCGGGCAGTTCTTCCGGTGTGTACACACCTTTAAAGGGACACTGCCTTGAATTACGCCTTTGGATGCAAATGTTCCTCTAATATTAATCAGCATTAAGACTGTTTAGAATATTTTCCATAAAATCTAGTGGAAGCCGTTACATTTAGTACAGTGTTTGAAAAAAGTATTACATCAGTTGAGTGAACCCAAGAAATGGTTTGTTTCTCAAAATTACAACCTGGGGATTTGGGCCTTAAAGGCAGTGTTCAAGTAATTACGAGTGGGGAAACACAGATAATACTGATGCCCAAGTTCCAGAGTTGGGATCACCAGAACCTTTCATTGTGGTGGAGAAGAGGACAGATTCACTAATGGATGGTACGCAATGCCTTTAACAGTCAACAAGTATTGTGAATTTTTAATCTGCAATCTATGTACACGTAACTTGATATAGAGCAATGATATGTATCGTTCCATCCATTGCAAATGGACTATAGTTTGCTGTTCGTGAAAAATGAATTACACTGAATGGCGCCATTACTTTTAAACAACAAAGCACTTGAACGTAACATTTCTGCTAATTGCGACTTCACAATTGGGAAGAGAGATATTCCGACGAGCACCTGAAGGCAGCGCCAACGGTCTTAATTAAAGTCAAACCGTCCTCGCCCACATTCAGTGACATCATGACAGAACTCCAAAACAGTTGTAAGCAATATGGAAAATAAAAAAGTAATGTTGAGGCGCTGAGGACAGTGTTATTTAGCTTACAGGTATAGTTACTCACCGGTGAAACACGAAGGGGGACGAGGGCCGACGGTGAACCGTCTCAGGACCTGGCCGGCCGGCTACTGTACGTCCAGTCTATGCCGTCCAATGGCGGAGCTGCTGTTTGATCCATGAACGTTCAGTGGAAAAGTTCCGTTTCGATATTGAACCGATCCGTGTTCTTCTGTCTTTCTTATAAACAGTCAGGAGAGACGTGTTTAAGTGTGTTAGTCTAAATTAAAAAAAATCGGCGTGGCGGTAGGAGTCCCAACGGAATGCGGCAGGTACAGTTTTCCCAGGGGGATGAAGGAGCTGCGTTGACGGACGACACTGAACTCATCAAAGCCGTTAACGTGTAACGGTTGAGGACAAATGTCTTAACATTTTTACATTTGCCTCTAATATTTCCTCGTGTGTTTGCTCTATCTTTCCTTCCTGCTACTGGCATAACCTAAAACTTTTAGTCAGAACATTTTTGAAGACAGTCTTTTGGTGTTATCTTGTTTTTAAGCTAGTTCAGTTACGTTAGCCATCTTAAATCCGTTAAAGTCGGCGGTTGGAAACAAATATTTTAGTTTATCTAAAAAGTTTTAAGATAAGGTTGCTGTGGTTTGTTAGTAAGAAGGGAAAAAACCCGGTATGGTTGTCGGAGCTCCAACGGAGAGCAGAGTCTTCCCGGGATGGAGGGGGTAGATTAACGGCTACACCTGCGCCATGTCAGCCGTTAGCCGTTGAGCTAGCCAGCTAGCTTCGCTGCCACCATTACAGTCGCCTCCAGTCCGTTAATATTCCCTCAGGTGCTGCGCTATGTAGCCTCCCTATGATTATTAGTAGTACAAAGTCATGGAGGACAACTTAAAGTTAACCTAATTGTTGACTATAGTTAGCTATCTTATTTTCGGTGGGTAAGGTTCTAGCATTAAATGTCCACTCCAGTAGCCACTTCCTGTCGCATTATTTATCGCGGACTAAATCACGTGACACGTTTTGCCTTGACTCTAGGATCATAAGTATGCAAAAATCACGGTTCTGTATCACATCGGTTTTTGGATCTCGGTTCGGTATGTTTTCGGTACAATTGGGGGAAAACAAAGAAAATACAATAAATAACTTTTTTTATTTTTTCATTTACTTTGGAAAATATTATTATAATAACATTCAACAGTTGCTCATTGGCCATAATTACTTCAATATTTAAGACACTCAACTAGCATATTGTCATTAAAATATAGATAAATCTATAACATTAGTTAGTTTAGCTCGGTGCGAATCTGCCTATCAACACATTCGTAAATTAAATGTCTGGGTGTGTATACTCAGATGTGTCTGGCTTTAGTTTAATAGTGCCGGGAAACACCGTTGTGTGGTCCATTGACTTTAATTAACGGCAAGTGGGCTCACAAAACTTTCTGGGTAAAAGTCACGCTTCAGAATTTCGTACCAGAAGGATGTCCCATACCAAATTGAATGTCCGTTACTGAACATTTCCAGTACATGTACATTACACCCCTAATGGAAATGTATCTGTTGTTGGGATCCAGACACGGTACAAAAACATGAGATACGATATTGATGGTGTCTGCAAAAGTCATGAATTATTACCTACTGCTTAAGTACCAACTTTTCACTATAATGGGTAATTAGCTTTTATCCACACTGCTCGTGCACAGGATCATCAAGCTCCATTTGTAGAGCGGCACATGCCTTTTTTTCCTGTCGGTGTGAATGACATCCGTCCCACCAGCAGCCAAGTCATTCTCCAAAGGGATTTGGCACACTTCAGGAAGCAGCTGCCCACCCCCCAGGAAACCTCCCACCTCGTTTATACCACAATATATAATTTCCCTGATACTTAATAATAGATTGTTCACCCAATATTTGAAGTATTAGGAAGGGTCAGAAACAGCCAATGGTGTCGTTTCCCTCCAGATGGCCAGTGATGTCAGGCTCCGTTTCTATAGCAACACACAGCCAGCATCTGTCACAAAAGTGCCTTTGTGGCTCATTGACCACCATACGGAGTCAGTGTGGGAAACTGAGCTCAACTTGTTCCTCACGTTGACTACAAGGCACGTGTCAAAGGACTCTGCTGCATCTGGACGGCAGCATGATTGTTGTCTTCTTGAGTTTCTATCCAGGGCCATTAATGGGCATCACTCTGTCCTCTAACATCTTATTATATAGTTTTACAAAATTGTGCATTTTCATGAACTAAATTTAATGAGAATACGTTTTTCAAAAAACGTTTTTAGTTAGAGATAGATTTTATGTATTTTATATCTAAGCTCAAATAAAGCAAAAAATAAAAGAATCCTAGTCTTTTTTTTTTATTTTCGTCCTACATGGCATTCAGTTACAACATCAAAGTTGTTCTCTGAGGGGATGATTAGTCTGCAAGGTCACCGCTTTCCCAGATTCACTCAGAGAACCCACCCCCACCCACCTAGTCCTCCACCTGTTCCCCTGAGGTATAATCATTGTCCCCCGGGCAGCATTCAACATGTTGCTGCTCCACATCCCTCATTGTCTCACCAAGCTCTCTGATTGGCTGAGACTGTGAGAAACTCCAACTAGACCGAGACCCACACATTCATATGGAGATGTGGGACTATAAATAGGAGGGCTGAACCCAGCAGAGACCAGATTCTCTCTACAGAGACCTACAGCACAGAGATCCAGACATGGCACCTACAATCACTGCAGCAATGACCAATTCTCAGGAGCATCCGACTCTGACCCACAAGGTAAATTCAAGATTCAAGAAAGTTAAAATATTCTTGACAAGAAGTTGTCTTTATTCATGCTAACACGATACTCCAGAATGTGTTTATTAATGACTTCCTTCTTCTCTCTGCAGCTCAGAAAGCCTCTGGTGGAGAAGTTACGCAGAGAGCGAATCAACAGCAGCATTGAACAGCTCAAGTCTCTCCTGGGTCCAGAGTTCCTCAAACAGCAGCCAGAGTCCAAGGTGGAGAAAGCAGACATCCTGGAGATGACAGTTTGTGTCCTGAGACGACTGCAGCAGCAGAATGGAGCTGTGGACGCAGCAGCCGTCAATCAGGGCTACACCAGGTGTGTCCAAGAGGTGACACACTTCCTGTCCAAGGAGGAGGTGAAGACCCAGTCCCAGAGAAGACTGCTGAACCACTTCAACAAGCTGCAGTCTTCCTCTGATAACAACCTGAGAGAGGCTGACTTCTCTCTTCTGAGCTCCACAGTCCAGACCAGCATCACCAAAGACCAGAGTCCAGTCAACAGCGCCCCCTGGAGGCCGTGGTAGAAACCTACAGACTGGACTTCCTACCAGACAAACTGAGATGACCATATTGGTCAAAGATACTGGAAGTGAATTCTTCTGAATTCTGAAATATCATCAACTTGTTCTTCTGTTTGTACAGAAGGTTGTATTTTGTGTTTGACTTCTTAGTGCAAGATGACGTTTCCTGAGGAAATGACAGCAACAATATCTTTCAAGTTAAGAAAGAACATCTTGTCATGCATGTTGCATGAACCAGATCTGATTGCATTTGCAATTGTTATAATACTTCACTGTTTTTCATTATTGGGAGATTACAGTGGTATTTGTTGTCTTTTGGTTGTTATTGATCAAAAATGTTAGTTGTTTATGCATAATAGACATCAATATGTCTGACTACTGAAAGTGATCTGTTGTAAGATCAAAATGTTATCCTTTTTTTAAAGGGTTGTTTAATATCACACTGTCACAGTTTTCCAGTGACTGTCATGTTTTTTTTTTTGTGTTTAACAGTCGTTAACCTGCTTTCATCACACATTGATTACATAACATTCTGATCCGTTTTAAGGTCAGTTTTCACGTCTTGCTTTTATTTATGAAGAGCAAATGAATGTTTTTCCTTAAAATCATGTTAATGAGAAGATTGTTGTCTCTTCTGAAATGTGTTTGTCTTTTATAAAGACAGTTGTCCCTTTACTCTTTGTACAATGTACAATATGTCTTGTGGAGATCCACAAGTTGTTGTTGTGATGTATCATCACCTCTAGATGGAGCTGTTATAATTGACGTGGCTCACTTACTGAATAAACAAGCACTGCCCTGCAAATTCTGTCTTCTCATGTTGTTGTTTTGTCTAATTAGCCATTTAGAAATTAAGTTGTGATACATTTCCTCAACTCTTTGATTATTTATAAGAATTTAAAGTAGAAGTAATGAAGCTAGAGTACAATCACTGTTGCTGAAATTATATACCCCATTACAATTAATTTATCAGACCCCAAACAACCCTCTGTTCACAACAAATGTTACAACAGGAGTGACCGGGAACTGTTTTTGACATCTCTTCAACATTTAGGTCTTACAAACAAAAATATGTAGCACAGAAATAAAAACTTATCGTAATGTAGGGATTATTGTGGTTGAGTTTGCATGACAAATACACTGAGGAGTATTTATAATTCCAATTAACCATCTCAATGGGCTTTATTAATAACTAGTGTATTAGTGTCTTCGTCCACCATAATCAATTCAAAACTAATGGGGTTTCATCATGAAAGACAGAGAGAGAGAAAGAGAGACAGAGGTCAACACACACACACACACACACACACACACACACACACACACATGCACACACACACAGCGATATTTGATTCTCAAGGGAGGGTGGGGGGGTTGAGAAAAGAGACAATCTCAAGCAAAAAGGCCATTTTCACTGCAGCCTCGTCAAAGCAGGATAAACGGTCCCGTTCTATTTAGTGTTTCACAGTGAGCCAGAATGCACAATACAGGGCCCCCGGCCCTCCTGAATGGAACAGGGCCCATCATTGATGTTGATATTCACAAGTATGTTTGCCTTTTCTTGATACATCAAAAGTTGTGAAATCTCTCTTTTTTTCTGTTTTTCCTCCACGGTGTCGCTTCTACATGTGTGGTGATCAGAGGTGGAGTTAGTGCTAAAAGTACATCTTAAAAATACTCTGGGACAAGTAAAAGTCCTGCATTCATAATCTGACTAAAGTAAAATTACAAAAGTCAGCATCAAAATATATTTAAAGTAGAAGTCGTACTCATTATGGAGAATGGATTATAATGAATTATGTATTCATGTGAGTGGAGCTCATTTTACCTTATATAAAACTTAATTTAATTGAATTTATTTATTTTTGTTATCACAGTTATTATTCCATGAAACTGAAGTCTTTGAGTTGTGATGAATCATTACTTCTCGATTCCTGCCAAGTCACCTATAGAGCTCAGAATAATAATGATCCTTCAATGTAGTTCATTTGTGAGATTATAATTTGTCCAAACAGATTAATAAGCATTCTTACAACATGATGACATGTTTTTTAGTTTCCTTATGATGCTCTAAATGTGTTGCTTTCTTGTCTATAATAAACATCTTGTGTGACGTTCAGGTGGGTTTTACCTTCCTGGTTGCTCTCTTCTCCATCTGTGTCCGCCTGCTGTCTCTGCCGTCGGCATGCTCGGGTTACCCCCCCCCTCCTCCGGAGCAGCGCGGGGCTGAACGTGCCCCGGTCACACGCCCTCCTCTCTCTCCGGAGCTTGGAGCCGCGGCGACACACGGCTTCCCACACTTCTGAATGCAGGCTGCTCAGCTGCACTCACAATGGAAGTGTGTCTGCTCCCACAAAGGCCCCGGGACGGTTCTCAGGCATGAAGCCACTTCACACACACACACACACACACACACACACACACACACACACACACACACAAACCATCTGCTTTAAGCTGTGGACTCACTGCTGCGACACACACACATACACACTGGCAGAAAATATCACTTTAAAGAATGTGTTTAGTTATATTGTATTCAGCTTTATTTACTTATTTGTATTTATCAAGTAAAATAAACTGTTCTATTTTTAATACAGTTCATGTTCCTTCTTGAGTATTTGATTAAAAAATGTCTTTATTTTCATTTCATGTCATTAAAAAGGATCTTTGCGACGTGAAATCATAATCGGCGTCCAGGACTGAGCATCACAAATTTGTATTTTTTTTTCCCGTGTCCACCTCAGGAAAAACATTTTCCCACTGACCTCCCTGATGTATGGCATAAAGATAAAGCATCCCACCTGTTCTGTGTGACAGGCATTAAATTCACTCTATTGTCCCAGAGCTCCGGGCCTTCTGATTGGCTGGGAAAAAGACAGAAGGGGTGCAGGATGAACAGCATAAATGGCAGAGCAGCAGACGCAGACGTCAACAGAGACTTCCTCCCGACCTTCTTGACCAACACCAGAAACCTCTCCCAGCACCCTTGAAATGGCTCTCTACGCAGACCTCGCTCTCCAGGACAGCGTCAAGGAGCAGCTCTTTAGGTAAGCAAAAGCCTCACTCATCCAAACTCTCAATCAGAATGCATATGTTTGTTTTTTAATCCTTCCATCATTGAGTACCCGTCACTAAACTGGCTGCCTTTGCTTCCCTCAGGTGTAAACTCCACACGCTGGAGAGGAAATGCAGCACCGGCGTGGAGAAGCTGAAGGCTCTGATCGGAGAACACCTGCAGAACGGGATCCCCGTCGCAGACATCCTGGAGAAGACAAAGTCCCTGCTCACGCTGAGGAAAGCCCTGCTGTCGCACAACGGCTACTCCAAATACTCAAGGGACATCTTACGTCTGTTTCCTGATGAAGAGGAAGACTTGGCTCCTCTGTGCTTTTAAACAAAAAGAACAACTCGGGACTTAAAAATGCCTTCAAGAGAATCGGCAATTTCATTTGCTTTGTGAACTACAGATTTCTTGTGAACTATAGATTTTTTGTGAACTACAGATTTTTGTGAACTACAGATTTTTTGTGAACTATAGATTTTTTGTGAACTACAGATTTTTGTGAACTACAGATTTTTTGTGAACTACAGATTTTTGTGATGCCAGCGTTGAAATGCATTATTTGCATTGTGATGAACAGATCTACAGAACCTTTGTGTGGTTTTAAATTTTTTGCTTCGACGGAAGCCAGAGAAAGAAAGAAAGAAAGAAAGAAAGAAAGAAAGAAAGAAAGAAAGAAAGAAAGAAAGAAAGAAAGAAAGAAAGAAAGAAAGGGAAATGGGACTCGAGGGGTGAAGAGGTCACCGAATGAGAAGAGTCCGTGTAGCTGACTTGTTAAAACATGCTGTTGCTGCTATTTTGTGGGATTTATTTTCCGTGAACGGAAGATAAATCCGGTTTCCAACTATGCAGGAAGTAGTTCGGACCACGATGTTTGAAAAAAAGATTTAAGTTAATCTTCAAAATATATTTTTGGATTAACGGCAGTAAAATCTGCTTCCAGTTTAAAGTCAATGTTCTTCCTGTGTCTTACTGCCTTGTTTAAAGGTTTAATTATGATATTGTTAAACACCAACCTTTCTTCTGAAAAGGGATTTGCTATTGTTTTGTGTATGCCATGTATGCACGTTTTGTTTTATGCGCCATTTTTAAAAAAACTTTTAATTCATCCAAAGTGGATTTGACATTTGTTTTGTTGCTTTTGCAGACTTCAAATAAATAAATATTGTCAGAAATTCAAATCTCATGTCTTCATGTCACCTCAATCAAATCAAACTCTTCATGTCCAGAACTTAAATCAGAACAGTCATACTAACTATATGTTACATTTTAGGGGGTTGATTGTCACAGTTCAGGCATTCGACATTTCCTCAAGTACTGCGATTCAGTACAATTACGAGGTACTTGTACTGTAGGCTACATTTTATTTTCTGCTACTTTAAACATTAAACAGCTTTAGTTTCACATCAACAAGGCCAACTGTCTGGCAAAATATAGATTGTACCTTCAAAAATCTCCTTTCTGCACATATATTGGATATATTTCATTTATTTTCTTCTTCAGTGATCTAAGGCCAAGTTCAGTGTGGTTTTATCTGCTGCCACCTGGTGAAATCACTGTTGTGTATTTGTTTATGTTGTTTCTTATCCTTCATACGCATGTAAGGAATGATAGCAAAACATTAAATACTATCAACAAGTAAATGTTGTGGTAGGCCTATAAGTTAAGTAAAATGTAAAATGAGCTTTACCAGCAGTGTTTACATGAATACATAATTAATTATAATCCAATCTCCATAATGAGGACGTTTTGTACTTTAAATATATTTTGATGCTGATTTTTGTAATATTTCTTCGGTCAGATTTTGAATGCAGGACTTTAACTTGTCCCAGAGTATTTTTAAGATGTGCTGTTTCCACCTTTTCCACCTCTGATCACCACACATGTAGAAAAACATGAAGCAAAAGATTCAGATAGACCATTCATCGAAGGATGAAGAGTAAATAATATAACATGAATCTCGTAATCTGTCCTTTGCATTCATGGAGTTAATCACCTCTGGGAGACTGATGTGCTTCCTTCTAACAATCTTTCATCAGAACTGTGTTCAGAACAAACCAAACTCACATTAGGTTGGAGGTCGTACTGCTCTCTCTCTGACTGTCGACCTGATCTGATTGTTCCTGTCACTTCCTGTCTGGGTGAGCAGAGGTCACTTTTACCAAAATGATGATACTGATATTGGGATCAACACACTTCATGTTCAGTCATCGACGTGATTGTTGATTAAAAAAATGAGAAAACCACTTTTTCTTTTGTTGTTGTTGTTTTTTTTGATTGTTTTAATGCGTCACTTGGCTTGAAGAGATACATTCATGTCGAACAAGGAGGCCTTCATCGAAGGTATGAGTGCCGTCACTCGCAGAGTTGTAAAAGCAGCACATTTGTCTTAACACACACACACACACACAGTTCATCTGCCAGGAACGCAGACGCTGGAGGTGTTTAAAGATGTGTCATAAATCAATCAACATAAAATGTGAATATCACATAGAAAACATGTTCAACATGATTCACTGTAGTAGTACACACAGCATTGTCAGTGTGACCGACAATATAAAAGCATTCCCGTGGGGAACAATGATGTTTACTTCACAGAGTAATACCTGGAATAAGTGGCGACCTTTTGAAAAACAAAATAGAAGCCAACAGGCAAATATCACAGAAACAACCAGACCTTTACAAAAAGGTATCACATTAAACATCGCAGTAAAATACGCAATAACTCTTCAATGAGTCCTCAAGAACGAGGACGAGTCACAGAGTACATCAGCACTGATGCAGGTGTCCATAGGTGTCTACCACGGCCTCCAGGGGGCGCTGCTGAGTGGATTCTTCCCTTTGGTGATGCTGGAGAAGTCAGCCTCTCTCAGGTTGTTATCAGAGGAAGACTGCAGCTTGTTGAAGTGGTTCAGCAGTCTTCTCTGGGACTGGGTCTTCACCTCCTCCTTGGACAGGAAGTGCGTCACCTCTTGGACACACCTGGTGTAGCCCTGATTGACGGCTGCTGTGTCCACAGCTCCATTCTGCTGCTGCAGTCGTCTAAGGACACAAACTGTCATCTCCAGGATGTCTGCTTTCTCCAGCTTGGACTCTGGCTGCTGTTTGAGGAACTCTGGACCCAGGAGAGACTTGAGCTGCTCAATGCTGCTGTTGATTCGCTCTCTGCGTAACTTCTCCACCAGAGGCTTTCTGAGCTGCAGAAAGAAGAAGGAAGTCATTAATAAACACATTCTGGAGTATCGTGTTAGCATGAACAAAGACAACTTCTTATCAACAATATTTAACTTTCTTGAATCTTGAATTTACCTTGTGGGTCAGAGTCGGATGCTCCTGAGAATTGGTCATTGCTGCAGTGATTGTAGGTGCCATGTCTGGATCTCTGTGCTGTAGAGGTCTCTGTAGAGAGAATCTGGTCTCTGCTGGGTTCAGCCCTCCTATTTATAGTCCCACATCACCATATGAATGTGTGGGTCTCGGTCTAGTTGGAGTTTCTCACAGTCTCAGCCAATCAGAGAGCTTGGTGAGACAATAAGGGATGCAGCACACTGAATGGTTTTATTGCCCGGGGGACAATGGTTAGATCTCAGGGGAACAGGTGGAGGACTGGGGGGGTGATGGTGGGACACTCACAGAGCTCTGTGTGAATCTGGGAAAGTGGTGACCCTGTAGAGAGAGCAGATCTGCTGCCTGATGCTGGGATCAATGACTTTGACTGAGCACACGCTCATCATCCCATCACACAACGTTGTTTTTTGCAAAAACTACAAGCATATATTTCTGTTTAATATGAAGCACATCTAGTCAAATATATCTAATGTTGTAAAAGTATTCCTCTGGCTTGGTTTCCTTTTTTAACTGGATGGCCTATTAATGTTGCAGCATCTAATAAACATATCAGTCATATCAGATGCGATGGGACCTTTTTATTGGTCGATGATGGTTCACAGGCTATGACAAATAATCTTTAAATTCAAATCCTCCTCGCACCAACCAGCACATGATCAGTTCCGAAGCAGACACTCTTTCATGTTCATCATAAACAGTCTGGAATGCAGAGGAACAGTCTGAATGTAAAGGATGGAGTCGGGGGGGTAAAGGAGGTTTTGAATGTTCATTAATCCTCAGCATGTCTGCATTCCTGATAGACATTTTACAAAAAAGCCTGGTAATGACGAGTTTGGATGACGGGAATTTCCATTCAGGGGCGGTGAGACAAAACTCGTAAGCTGACTCCATAATTAATGTGATGTGCAACCAGACACACTTCCTTTGTTCTTGGAGGCGGTGAATGGACGGAGTGTGGGAAAGCAGGGAGAGCTCACTCACAGAGGGACGGCAGAGGCGGAGCAGACAAAGACGTCTGCGAGCGGGGGAAGACTTTAAGTTTTAAATGCTTGCATTTAACTCACTGAACCTCTTCCCATCAGTTTATAGTCTGAATGTTTCTATATTTCTATTAAAATTTGAATTCAGAGGTTTGTCATTTGATGAAATAAATTCAGTAAAGGTTTGATTGTCACTAAATCTGCTTTATTTACTTATAGTGCCACTGAAGCATAGTTATTTTTAGAAAGGTAACATTTTTAATTGGAGAATGTCAAAGACTAAAAATATAAAGATCGACTCAATAAAGATGATGGGATAACACTTTATTTAACCCACCCTATTTATAAGCTGTATACGCATTTAATAAATGACAGATATAGCAAATGCAAGTGTTTATTAATTATATAATAATAAAGTTGGATTATTTAGATTTTCAGACACAATCCTCTGTTTATTCCTATTTAAATGCATCACTGTTGATCAGGTGCAATGATTTACATTATGTGTCATAATCATCCAGGTGAAATAATTCATGCATAACATTTGTTTGACATTATAAAAGACAAAACATTTGTAAATTATTCAAACTTTATGGACGACCCTGTATATAACTTTTCGTGTGGGCAACAATAAGAGGAGGAGAGTACAAACACATAACAGTTAATAATATAGTAAAATGTCTCTATAGGAGAATTATAAAGGTTTAAATTCTGCATAGTCATATCAAAATGTATTTTAATCAGAATGTATAATCTTAGCTGCTTATAAGAACATTAAAGTGTATTAAAACCCATTTATTAAATGTTTATACAGGGTCGCTCATGAAGTTTGAATAATTTTTTGCCTTGACTTCAATAGCGTTAAACCAATGTTATGCATTCATTAATTTCACCTGGATTGGGACACCTGATGTCATCATTGCACCTGATCAACAGTGATAACTGATGCATTTAAATAGGAATAAACAGAGGATTGTGTCTGAAAACTAAATATTCCAACTCTATGGGCAACAGTGTATTATATATATTATTTAAAAAAAAATCAAAGCTGTAAGTAAATATGAAATCTAGTTTCTGAGTCGTTACGTTGCATTAGAGACATTCCCAGTCACAATATTTGTGTTTATTTCCCCGGCTCTCGTCTCCCGTAATTGAAGAGAGTGTGTAAACAACAAACTTTCCCCTGGGGAGGGGGCTGGGGGGGGGGGGGGGGGACGGATTAGCATTTAACAAGGCACATGTCTATTGTTGAGTGTGGGAAAGCGGCGAGAGCAGAGTCACAGTTCAGTGTGATTAGCATCCTCCTCCTCCGGCAGCACCTGACCGTCCTCCGAGGGGAGTTGGCACACTTCTTCTCCTCTCCTTACTCCCTTTTCTCTCTCTTCTGTTCACGGTCTGCCTCTCTCCAACTCCAGCTCCTTTACTTTGGCCAACAACATTCCCCTCTTTATTTTTTTTATTCAGTGCAGGCCTTTTTTTCGATTTATTCTACTGACGGATGCCAAATTGCCGGGCCTCAAAACAAGACCTCCAAAGACTTCATGCATGTAACTTTGTGTTCCAACCAACCTTGAAATGAATTGACTAACGTTAAACAAAGAGAGAGGGGAGACTTTTTACAATAATTCAAGTAATTACCTGGAACTGTTTGCCTTCAGGCGGTTAACTCTCCGCTCACTGGACGACCTCGCACATCTGTTTCATCTGGACTGAATCAGTTTGACTTCACTGTTTCATCGTCACATCACAATATATGAACTATGAGCTTGAATTCAATATAATATGGATAACTATTTGCTTCTGTTTGTTACCTCACAATACTGCAATATATTGGCTTTAAGGTGAGACTTAGAGTTAGAGATTTTGGGCCATTTTGCTTCAATAACTTGACTTCTCTCAGACTAGAAAGAAAATATTAAAGATACACATCTAGGTACTTTGTCTATTTACGTCTAGATTTTGACCTAAATTCACTAGATGTCACAATTAGAAAATTCCTCATTGGCATATTTAAACGTATCATCTCATGAAACTTTGTCTCAAATATTGTCTTCATGTAAGTTATCAACTATTTAACATTTATTAACATTTTAATCCTATTTTTTTATAATGCCCATCCAAAAAAGGGATTGAATATGTCAACAACATGAAACAAGCTTTAGCCAAGGTTCAGGAATGTATGCAAATTAGCAAGTACTTAGTATGGTAACACCTGATTTGCATATTTTTTACATATATTTGTATACAAAAATGTAATTTCCCAAATGTAAGTTAACAACTGGGAATGTTTCTTGGTCACATGTATTACTGACCACTGACCACTGACCACTGACCACTGACTTATAAAGGACTGATTAAAAAGTACACATGCATCTTAAAGGTATGAAGGTGTGGAGAACAATCTCCCAGTCAGTCCCCCACGTGTGTGATGGGATGATGAGCGTGTGCTCAGTCAAAGTCATTGATCCCAGCATCAGGCAGCAGATCTGCTCTCTCTACAGGGTCACCACTTTCCCAGATTCACACAGAGCTCTGTGAGTCTCCCACCATCACCCCCCCAGTCCTCCACCTGTTCCCCTGAGATCTAACCATTGTCCCCTGGGCAATAACAGCATTAAGTGTGCTGCATCCCTTATTGTCTCACCAAGCTCTCTGATTGGCTGAGACTGTGAGAAACTCCAACTAGACCGAGACCCACACATTCATATGGTGATGTGGGACTATAAATAGGAGGGCTGAACCCAGCAGAGACCAGATTCTCTCTACAGAGACCTCTACAGCACAGAGATCCAGACATGGCACCTACAATCACTGCAGCAACGACCAATTCTCAGGAGCATCTGACTCTGACCCACAAGGTAAATTCAAGATCCAAGAAAGTTAAATATTGTTGATAAGAAGCTGTCTTTGTTCATGCTAACACGATACTCCAGAATGTGTTTATTAATGACTTCCTTTTTCTTTCTGCAGCTCAGAAAGCCTCTGGTGGAGAAGTTACGCAGAGAGCGAATCAACAGCAGCATTGAGCAGCTCAAGTCTCTCCTGGGTCCAGAGTTCCTCAAACAGCAGCCAGAGTCCAAGCTGGAGAAAGCAGACATCCTGGAGATGACAGTTTGTGTCCTGAGACGACTGCAGCAGCAGAATGGAGCTGTGGACACAGCAGCCGTCAATCAGGGCTACACCAGGTGTGTCCAAGAGGTGACGCACTTCCTGTCCAAGGAGGAGGTGAAGACCCAGTCCCAGAGAAGACTGCTGAACCACTTCAACAAGCTGCAGTCTTCCTCTGATAACAACCTGAGAGAGGCTGACTTCTCTCTTCTGAGCTCCACAGTCCAGACCAGCATCACCAAAGACCAGAGTCCAGTCAACAGCGCCCCCTGGAGGCCGTGGTAGAAACCTACAGACTGGACTTCCTACCAGACAAACTGAGATGACCATATTGGTCAACAGTTATTATCAGAAATATTATTCTGAAATGTAATAGAGGAAGTGTTTTAATCAACCTCAAAGTAACATTGGACTGAAATGTCCATGTGTTTTTCTTGAATATGTTTTCAAAGAAAATGTAATAGTATTTGTGTTAAAATATTGAATACAAAATTGTATTCTATCAATACCGTACATCCTCTTATTGATTCACTTATGGAATCAAATGTTTGGCCTGTATTGGCCAGCCTTATCACAACGGCCTTAAAGTCCTTTCAGTCTTCTATGAAGACTGATCCAGGGACAGGAAGTGACAAGTCTCAGCTACTTTGCGGTGGCACTTTTCCCTTCGTAAAAGATTGTTGACCCACGTTGGGTCTTTAAGTCATCTGTTCTGTCGTCAACATGTTCTGTTGTGTGAAGTACAAATGAACATCTGATTATAATTTCCTCTCGTTTTAAGAGAGTCGCTTCAATCTGTTAATTGTTAAGGATTCCCTGAAGCTGTTGACTCGACTGTGTTTGAGTCTTGGATTACAGTGTTTACTGTGATGCATCATCGCCGCCAGTGCCTCTCTGATGTGACCCGTTCAATGCTTTTGAATAAAAAACATCAACTGAATCTTGAGCTGTGTTGTTTAATCCTTTACACCGACAGAAATGGTGAACCTCTTTATCTTACTTATATTATTTCCCTTCATCTTATTATATTATTTACACACACAATTCAACCAAACATAATATTTGATATTTCTTTGGCATATCAATGGGAATAAAACATTAATTAAGTAAGTGTGGCTACAAAGCATAAATGTACTCTGAACTACCAACCTACTTCTGCTTGTTAGGGGGTTAAAGGTCAAAACTACTCAGCTACAGTAATAATTAATTTCTAGAAGTGGCAGCCTACACTAGTTGTTACTCATTCCTGTTGCAGGAAACATAAATTAAAAAAGGAATTACTTGACAACCGTTGTTACATCACATGACATCATATCTTTAAAAATCTACTCATGACGTGCATTAATTACACCTAACATAGTTTTCCTCAGTGATAGTTTTAACTAATAATCATCCATTCTTTGAGTTCAGACTTGAAACAAAATTTTCCCAGGATAACAAAACGCCTCACAGCCGTACGTGGATGCTGATTGGACAAAGGAGGAGGAGGGAGGGGAGAGGGGGTGGGGGCTGCGTTGAGTTGCGTGCGCACGCAGCGTCGTCAACACAGCGGACCATGGCGGAATGTGGTCGACTTGACAGCAGCACAAGTGGTCACACGATGGACAAGAGCATCGTCCTCCCGCCCGACGAAATATTCCGCAACTTGGAGAACGCGAAGCGGTTCGCGATAGACATAGGTACCCGGTGACGTCACCCGTTTCCCGATCTCAACCGCCGTTTGTGCTCGCGGACGTAGCTTCACCTCCGTGTTGATGGACGAGCTGCTACGATGCGACCAAAACAAACGACTTTTCTTCTTATTAAGTGAAAAGTAAACGCGAACGAGGCTTAAACGTTAAGCCGCTTTGAATTCCTGTACGTTTATGAAATAACAATCCGACTACGTGGAGTAAAACAGCGGTGCTGTTAGACACCAGCTAGCTTGTGTTATGGTTGTTTAGCTAGCTGACGTTAGCAGTTTCACCAAGTTTCTAATCTGGATCTCGTAACTTATTTCGCGTTTCTAACTGTTTTTCTGCGGTGTTTCGCTCCAACAGGAGGATCTCTCACGAAGCTCGCCTACTACTCGACTGTGCAACACAAGGTGGCCAAAGTGCGATCTTTCGACCACACCGCAAAGGTAAAATATTATTAGTTATTATTATTAATAATATATTAGGTTATTTTACCTCAGATCCGAGCCACAGAGCCCCCCATAATGTCCATTCATTCTCTCCCGTCATTCATAACCCACCAGTTACACACGTAGCACCCTTCTGATTGATTATATGGGTTTATCACATTTATTTATGTTGGTAAATTGTTCTGTTGTGGGCCAATATACATTATATATTAAGTGTGTGTTAGATACCAAAATGTCCCATGTTTGAAAGGCCTTTGAACGCCTCAGGGTCTGATTTGGGCTTCAAAACAACAGATATACACACGTCAGAAACCTTAATAATAATAGTAATACACACATCAGAAACCTTTTAAAATAATAATACCCAGGGTTTTTTAGAATTTCAGTTACTGGTAGCAGTATTCCCCTTTTTGTATACATTATCTGGAATTAATTACTGCTGCTAGTGTTCTAGTTTATTAATGTTTTATTTTTTAATTATTTTTTGCGAAGTATAGTCTTTGCTATTCCTGCCATATTTTGTGTTTTGGAAGTTACATTCCTCATTGGATAGATATGCTGCATTGGACAGATGTTTACATTTGGAACTATCGATAGTGGTCTTGTGTTTTATTTTTATTATTTTATTAAGTTCTTGCCACATTTCTTTCTTTCTATTGTACACGCAACTCTTTTTTTTTTTTTCTTCAATTTCAGTGTACAGAATGACCATGCGTCTTAACTACTAGATCAACACATGCAGTGATGTGTTCACCTTTTTTCCTTTGTGTTTGCCCCCCCCCCCCAGGAGGCTTCCAGCGACAAGCTCTATGAAATATCCGTGCAGGAGGAGGTGACCGCACGCCTGCACTTCATCAAGTTTGAAAACGCCTACATCGAGACATGCCTGGACTTCATCAGGGACCACCTGGTCAACACGGACACCAAGGTCATCAAAGCCACGGGCGGAGGGGCGCACAAGTTCAAGGAGCTCATCGAGAGGAAACTGGGACTCAAGTGAGTATTTGACTATTCAACTGTAGACGCAGCGCGTACAAAAAAAAAACAGCAAGGGAGGAGAGACGCTGCAGGGCTTTAATCCAGAAAAGCAGGTTTGACAAACTCTGAACCCTGAACTCATGAGTCAATCAACCCTGTGATGGAGAAACTCCAGGACAGCTCTGATACTATGGGTCACCATGGCAACCCGGGAGAGTTGGGAGATAAACGAGCACATCCTGAGAAAGTGGAGCAACACGGAGAGACAGACAGTCGGCGTGGAAAAAGAAAAGCTGCCAGTGTGGTTAAGGTTCACAGTCAGTTGCCATGGTAACTGACCTAAGGTACCAAAGTTGGCTCTTTTTCTGGAACGGAAAACCCCAGAGTTACCCCTCTTCTCAAACTCTACAGTTTGAATAAAACCCTTCTTTCTGGAATACCAACTCCCGCGCTGACTCAGCTGTAATAAACAACGTTTATCATCTGCCTTCACTGTAACTGATTCACACGTAAAAGCATCACAGGACAAACCAAATATCTGTTTACTGGCTTGTTAAACTGATTAGCATTGAGAGCCAACTTCCCAGATAATTCAGCTCACAGGAAGGCCAACTCATCCACAAAATCAGCTTTGTTATTTGTTTATTTGCTCCGTCAGATATGTCCTAGTGATGTAAAAGCCATCTTAATGGTTTACCAGATTTTAAGTCTCCTGATATTTCATATTTGTCCGAGGATGACTAACGGACTCTCTGTGTGCTGCGTTGTGGCAGAGTGGACAAAGAGGACGAGATGACCTGCCTCATCAAGGGCTGTAACTTCGTGCTGAGGAACATTCCCCACGAGGCTTTCGTCTACGCCAAGCACGCCGACTCAGAGTTCCGCTTTCAGAACACGCAGCCCGACATCTTCCCCTACCTGCTGGTGAACATCGGCTCTGGGGTCTCCATCGTCAAGGTAACAACCAACCGATTAAAAACACCGTCACCGGTTCGGATGAGAAGGTCTCCTTGTGACGCAATTTAAAGTAGAGCTGACACGATTAGTCCATTCATTGTTTAATCATCAGAAAAGACATTTGACATTTAACACACCTAACAGTTTGAATCGGTAATAAAAAATTGTCATTTGCAGCCAAAATCTAAAGCTAAAGCGTATTCCTTTCTTTTCCTAACTTTGTTTATAGCCTTTCGAAAGAAAGATTACAAAGATGTTTAAATAGCTAACTAAGCCAAAACGTGTGACACCACGTACCACACAGAAGGCAATTATAACCCATCCATCCCTCGTCAACAGGTCGAATCAGAGGACAAATTTGAGCGGATAGGAGGAAGCTCAATAGGCGGAGGGACGTTCTGGGGCCTCGGAGCCCTGCTCACCAAAACAAAGGTATCCTTAATAACCACGTTTACCACCAGACTGTTAAAGCCGTTACTTTGACGTCAGCCAGTTAAGATTAGGCTTCACAGTGCAATATTTATTCTCCCGTAAACCTTGAGAACTTCTTTTTTTATCTCCTGTAGAGATTTGACGAGCTGCTGCAGTTGGCCTCCAAAGGGCAGCACACCAGCGTGGACATGCTGGTCAAAGACATCTACGGGGGGTCGTACGGCTCTTTGGGCTTGACCGGGGATCTCATCGCCAGCAGTTTTGGAAAGTCTGCTACGGCTGACAAAGGTGACACACGGGAGCATTGATTTCACGCAGGCTTGTATCTAAATGTGCAGGAGACATGCGGCAGTAATAAACGCTATATGGACTCGAAAGGTGCCTGTTTCAATGGTGACCCAGTTTCACACTGAAGAAAGTATCAACATCAGGGCATTTCTGGAATATCAGGGAATTTTAAAAAGTATTTTCCAGACATGGAAAGTCGGGGGATTTGATCATTTTTTGGGGCCAAGTCGTGGAATATCAGGTGATTTTGTTTACAGCGTGGTTTAAAATATGATGATGATTTATCAGAATGTAATGTTTCCCCCATGCTGTCTTTTTCTTTATCAGGTTATTTCACGGGTTTCCCCCCATTTCGTAGAGTCGTTGTTATGGTAACACTCATCAACAACAACAAAAACAGGCAGTTCAGGCAGTGAGAACTTTTAAGTTTTGTAATTAAAGCTCACAAATGAAGGGGTTTAAAATACTGTGGCTGTTTGTTGTCTGCTCAACATGAATGTGTCCTTTTGTTATCTTCATTATGCAGTAGGTCATGGAAAGTCAGCTGTTTAGTCAGTGAAAGTCAGGGAATCTGACCTTTGGCCTAGAGAGGGAACCCGGCACCATTTCCACTGAAATCACATCCATGTGCTCAGAATATTAGAACATAAATAAGTTCATGTTTTAAATCATCTCTTCGTGTATTACTGGCAGCGCTTTAATCTACTGAGACACGTCTCTGTTGTGAAATGCAGCGTTCTCTAAAGAAGACATGGCGAAGAGCCTGCTGCATATGATCAGCAACGACATCGGGCAGCTGGCCTGCCTGTATGCCAAACTCCACAACCTGTCCCGGGTCTACTTCGGAGGCTTCTTCATCCGGGGACACCCGGTCACCATGCACACAATCACCTACAGCATCAACTTCTTCACCAAGGCAATCATCCTTTTTTATTATTCTCTCCTTATCACCCATTTATCTCTGTTTAGTCCTGAACTCGGCTCGTTATCAGCTGAACTTGTGTTTCACCTTCAGCTCAGATCTTTGTGTTTTCTTTCTCTTTTTTTTGCTGTAGGGTGAAGTTCAGGCCTTGTTCCTCAGACACGAAGGGTATCTCGGAGCCATTGGAGCGTTTCTTAAAGGAGCGGAGGAGGACAGTAAGAAGAAATGCACATTATGGATCGATAAATATTTGTGTGAAAGGGAAAAAAGTGCAAGCTTGCTGATAAATACTTGCATCAACACGTTTTAACTAACTATATGGAAGAATGAGATACTGTAGCTTATAAACCAAGAACAAAAAAGGCTTTTTGTTTGTATGAAAGTTCAAAATGTAACCACTTAATATTTTCCACCAAAAATACTAATATTAAAAATGCACCGTGTGCCTCTCCTAGATCCGAACCAGTACAGTTGGGGGGAGAACTATGCGGGAAGCTCCGGCCTGATGAGCGTCTCTCCGGAGATGAATCCCATGCAGCGTGCTCGCAGTGGAACGGTGAGTCTGAGAGATCACAGCTGAAGCTCTGCTGCTGGTTCATCTCTCTGTGTTTCACACACCTTCATCCATCCCATTTCTCATATTACCTTGATTTCACATCTCACTTTGTTGATTTCCTTTGATACGAACAGCCTCAGTGAATCCATCGACGTCACACAATGGCATTTATTAATCTTTGATGATCTTTCTTTTCATCCCTTCCTCCACTCTGTCTACTTAACCCTTCAGTTCTCCGTAAGTACCTCTGTCTGCTGCTCTGCTCTGGTTTTTGCATTCATTTTCTATTTTAAGCACAGCTTTCAATTTTGAAGTTTGTGTTACTAACTCAATTTTCTTTGTGGTCAAATCATATGAAAGTAACACGGTGTGATGTTTTTAATGCTATTTTAATCACGCTGGTCTCAGATCAGCGCCACGAGCCGCTAACCTCAACATTAGCTGCTCTGGAATCCCTCTCTCACCACTGAAACATCTGCATCTTCTCCAGTTTTCATGAGTGAAAAGTTTGACGCAGGAGTGCAAATAAAATATCAGCTCATTTTCGGTGACTCGCTACAGAAACCCAACGATGTGGTTCTTTTAATGAACTATTGATTTTGTCCCGCAACGAATGAATCTGCTGACTTCCACTCACTTTTTATGGGTGAATCTTTCTAGAACCTCCCTTTTCTCACCGCGTCTTCGTCTGTGCTTAATAACAGAAAACATTAATGCTAACGCGAGTGAAACCTGCTGAGAAAAGGGATGTTTGAGGAGCTTTGAGCAGTCAGTCATGTCTGTTCTCCGTGTCTTTGCCGTGCAGTTCGACATGCTGGAGATGGACCGCCTGGAGAGGAAGCTGGTGAATCTGCCTCTGTTGCAGGACGCGTCGTCCTACATCCCCGACACCGTGGACCTCACGGAGGACGCCTTGGCCCGTGACTACTGGCTCTACTGCTTCGAGGACGCCCTGGACGGGGTACGATGCTGCGTCACGTTATAGAGCACCATAGTGTAGACAGTTTTAAACTGAAAATCTGCAGTACAATGTCACATTGATGTATTTATATGACAAGATACATTATGTGAGCATTTGATATAATATTGTATCATCTCTGTTTAGCCAGTTATGGATGAATGAATGGATGGATGGATAGATGGATGGAAAAATTCAAGCATCCAGTAGCAGCTTACAAATTGCACAACATGACAGACCATCATATATCACATAATAATAATAATAATAATAATAATAATAATAATAATAATAATAATAATAATAATAATAATAGAACTATATTAAAAAAATCTAAAGACACAAATATGTTAAAAAAGTGCACTTTAGTACACAACAATTTTAAAACAACAGAAATGAACAAGTTTTCGTGACTTCCTTTTATATTTCTGTGTGTGTGTGTGTGTGTGTGTGTGTGTGTGTGTGTGTGTGTGTGTGTGTGTGTGTGTGTGTGTGTGTGTGTGTGTGTGTGTGTGTGTGTGTGTGTGTGTGTGTTTGTGTGTGTGTGTGTGTGTGTGTGTGTGTGTGTCTGTGTGTGTGTGTGTGTTTCCCGGAGCAGGTGGTGAAGCGAGCGTTGGCGAGTCAGCCCGACATGCCGGAGGCGGCCGAGCGAGCCGAGAAGTTCCGTCAGAAATACAGACACAAGCTTCAGACCCTCCGCCACCAGCCTTTGTGAGGACGTTTTTGTTTTTTTAATACAATATCTGTCTGTTCAGAGGTTTGCTGTTAGTCTTTTCTTCGATTGGCTGCGTTAGTGTCATGTGTTCGTACCTGCTGTAGTAAAAAAAGGGGAAATCTGTTAAACTTTATGAGAATAAACTGCAGTGATTTGTTGCCTTATTTTCAGAATCCAGCTCTGTATTTAAATGCATTTGTTAAAGGGTTAGTTTGATGTGAAGTAAAAAGCGTGTTTCTGTGGCTAACGTAGTGCTTCTCTTCTCACCTAGTGCTTATGGATCGCTCACTGTCAGAAGTCTGTTAGACACGAGGGAACACTGTTTAAACGAGTTCAACTTCCCTGATCCCTACTCCAAGGTCTGAGCCGTTTTTTCTTTGCTTTTCTTTCTGCGTTCCTTCTTGACAGCTGCTTCGCCTCTCATCTCATTATGTTTACAGTCTCACAGTGGTTTTAAAACATCTCATTTTGAAAAGCAGCTGCGCCGTATCTCCGTTCTCTGGTAGATCAAGCAGAGGGAGAACGACGTGGCTCTGAAGTACTACCAGAAGGCCGTGAAGTCCCTGGAGGAGCTGAGCTGGGAGGAGAGACAGTTCGCCCTGGTCCGGGGCGTCCTGGCGGGGAACGTCTTCGACTGGGGGGCCAAGGCCGTGTCAGAGTGAGCGGGGGGGGTCGATGGGTTTTATAAACTGTGAGCAGCCCCCGGCTGATTGGCTGCTGTGTTCTGTCAGCGTGAGGCTGGTGGGAGAGTTTAACAACCCTGGGTTGGACAGACTGGTGGCAGCATGGAATGAAAGTAAAGACAATAAAACAATCTATTGAAGTATGTTTAGGCTGCTTATTATGGCGGCTTATTAGGGCCATTGTAGGTTAAAAAAACAACAACAAAATATATATATTTACTGAGATTTTAGGTTGAGAAAAAAACTCAAATTTCATACATTTGTAAGAAAAAAAACGTATACTTTGCAATCTAGTTGAGCAATACAGGAAATACTGGCAATTTTTAGCTCTGAATCACTAAATTATCATCAGCATCCAGATTTTGAAGAATGAATTGTGCCGATTCAGGAGAAAACAACGTACTGGTTTGGGCATCAGGAACTACAACGCAATGGACGGATGCAAGGATGCTGCTGGTTAAATCTACGGGCAGTTCAAATGGGATTTGTAGTCCAGCAGGTCACAATGGGACAGTGTGGAGCTCGTAGAATATTTTCTTGGAAATTTGTGGGTTTCTTGGAAATTTCTCACTTAAACCTCAGAAAATATCCATGTTTTTGTTCCTCAGAGATGTAGGACTTTAATTTAGTTTTATTTACTTAGAATATATATTTTCCTATCTTTTCTTTTTTCTTCCTACAATGGCTCTAACACGCCGTCGTAGCTTCCCATCCATCCGAGCCAAGAATTTAATTGTATCCCAGTGATTTAAGTTTCTGTTGGCCTTTTTGAGCCTTTGAGGGAGTCTTTTCACGGTAACCGTGGTAATCTCCTCCTTTGACTTCCAAAAGATCAGCGCCGGCACGCTGCTTCAACCAGAACGGTCCGTTTTGTGGAGAAACGAGCTGATAAAGTTGTAATAGGAGCAGACAAGCTGCTGTGGCCTTTCAAATACGGAGATTTACTCTGTTTTTGGATTTGACAAATTGGGTTTTGAGAAACTGGGAAAATATATTCTGGCCGATGAAACAATGATGATAATAATTAGTTGCAGCCTTTAATCTCAATGTTAAGCAACGTTGGTGTTTGTTGTCTTTGCACTGTCTCATTTTTACCGTTTTGATGTCGTGCAGCGTCCTTGAATCTGATCCTGAGTTCGGGTTTGAGCAGGCCAAGAGACAGTTGGAAGGTATGTGTGTGTGTTTTTTAACCATTTAACTCGAGAGAAAACACACACATTGATTCCTAACTTCTTATTTCTGTCCTCAGAGCGGCCGTGGCTCGTCGACACCTACGACCAGTGGTTTGAGAGACTAAAGGTCAGACTCTTTCTCTTCGTCCTCAGTTCAGTCAGGTTGTTTTACCAGAAAACCCAGATGATTATTTCCTGTACTCAGTGATGAGTGTTTCTGTGTTGTGTCCTCTTGATGGTTAGAGCTTGAATACGATCCATCCTGGTCTTCTCTTGCAGGGTCCTCCTCATAAGTGTGCCTTGTTTTTCGTAGATAATAGTGGAGTAGACATCATTCTAGGCGTGATGCCTTTTGTCAGAGAGCTTCTCTCTCGTGGAACAGAGGTGAGGAACTCGAGCAACATGGTTTCGAAAGTAACAGTTGATAAAAGGTGATAAAAATCCGACTCTTCTTCTTCTTCTTCTGTCGGCGTGCCGTCAGGTCGTGTTGGCCAGCAACTCTGGTCCGGCTTTAAATGACGTGACCAACGGGGAGCTGCAGATTCTCACCGAAAGCATCGCTGCTATGGATCCGGTCATTCAGTGAGTGTGACGTTATAAATAAATAAACTCCAGACCACAGCTAATAATAATCTGTTAGCCTTCTTTTTTTAAAACACATCATGTTATTTGTCTCGAGTAGCTTTTAAGATGTCGTTTTCTGTCTGATGTCATGATTTTACAGCTAAAGCCTTTTTAAGAATCAGTCAAAGAGGATCTTCTGTGACCTGTGGTGTGTTTGTGGTGCAGGGCCGGTCTGAGGGAGGACAGGCTGACGTTGGTCCAGAGTGGCTCCAGTTCTCCCTGTCTGGATTTGAGGTGGGTTATTTGGCTCTTCAGCCCAGAATTACCCAGAATGCTTATCAAAGCGTGGCAGGAGGGTCATGTTCGGGCTGCAGATTTACACTTTTAAAAAACTCATGGAAGTGTATCCCCTGTCCCCTCCCCTAGTCGTCTGGACAAAGTGCTGGCGATGGTGGTGAGGGAGAGAAAGACCGACCTGGTGATCATCGAGGGGATGGGCCGAGCCATCCACACCAACTACTACGCCATGCTCAGCTGCGAGAGCCTGAAGATGGCCGTCATCAAGAACTCGTGGCTGGCCGACCGCCTGGGAGGGAAGCTGTTCAGCGTGGTCTTCAAGTACGAGGTGCCGGCGGCCGGCCACCACACGGCGGCGCTGACGCCCTAGTGAGCGCCAGGCGGAGCGCCGGAGGACTGAACGCCGAAGTCGAGCAAAAACCGGGGAAACGGATAAGCTCTGAATGTAAAGGTGACGTCCGAATGACTGATCGCTAAGCTGATTGTAAAACAAAACAAAAAAAAGAGTAAGAGGTGATCGATGACGGGGAGGTTTTTAAATTTAAAACGTTGATTTCAATGCTCGGTTCATGCAGGTCTCTGTCCGAGATCTGCTTCCATCGACATCACATCGATCTCATCCGGCGTCTGCTGGATGTTTTTAATGCAAAGTCATGGCAGGCCGCGTTTCCACAAACTTTAACAGACTGTTATGACAGATGAGATCTTCAGCTTGTAGAGAAAAATCAATGAAAGACATAATTTTTTTTTTTTGCATCAGAGAGAGCGAGAGCTTTCAGCGAAAACACTTTTTACACAAAAGTGTATTTAATGTGCCTTGAGGCAAAATGCAATAAATGCAATATTCACTCAGATTGATTTTAATTCCTGTTTAAAAAGGTGAAACACAATTCTTTTTCTTTTTTGTTTCACAGCGATTTCATCCTACAGACAAGTTCCCCAGGGTGTTAATTGTTTTTTTATTTTGTTATTATTACTGCCAGGGAATTAATCGATGATTTAGTCACTAATCATTGTCACCTGTGTAGCTGTTATGGTGGCATCAGGGAAAATGTTTGATCAGTGGGGAGAAGCAGCGCTCAGTCACACAGAGAGGTTTGGTTCTCCACAAGGTGGCAGTATTCTACTGTGACACTCTTCACCTCTTCTTCTTCTTCTTAATATTATGATGATTTCTCAAATCTTTACCACAGTGCTTGGTGTCGACATTAACACTGCATATTTCAGGTTAAATATATTCCAACTGGATCGCCTGTAAGTAACTGGCATGTATAAGTGAACGGTGTATTCCATCCCTAAAAAAAACAAAGAAGCAATCTTTGGAAGGCAATAATCCCGCAGCACCCTAGTTGTAACATCAAAACACCGAACTCGAGGCAGGATGTGATTTTTTTTTTTAATTTTATTTAAAAAAAAGCTTCGTCGTGGAGTGAAAATGTTTCCCAAAGTTACAGTTGCTTGACACGTGGACTCAAATTGCAATATAGTATTTGTCATGTACATACAGTGCGTGGTATACGAGTGTGTTAAAATGAAATTTGAGATATGTTTCCATCTCAAGCTTCATCTGCAGTCGGACACACCATGCACCACCATTGTGTGAATTATTCTCCTGACAATCGATTTGAATTAAATGGTGAAAACCTTTTATTTTATTCCCTTTTTTTTTTAAATGTGTGTTCATTTCCCAGCATGTGTCAGGGAGGGGGGGGGGGGGGGGGGGTTTCAGGGGGAAGTTGAAAGTTGTCCCATATTTAAAAAAGAAAGGAAAACTCCAACCTGCCCCTGGCGGTGTAAAAGCTCGGCACCCTGGTACGTGGTGGGTGATTCCTGCTGGGGAGCTGTGGGCTGATGATGCATGAGGGAGGGGGGGAGCTGGCAGGGGGTCCTCCTGCTTTTCCTCTGGCTCATCACTCTGACTGCCAAACCCCCCCCCCCACACACACACACACACACACACACACACACACACCAGCTCTCTGCAGGGTTCAGTGCCATGCTAACGTATGTACGCGTCCTTCCAGCGCCGTCACACATCGTCTCTGCAGGTGAAGCAGAACTCACATTTATTCAGCTCAAACACTTTGAATGCACAAACGTACACTTCTTTTTATTTTTTTTTTATCTCCTTATTCCTGCAGTAGCAGCTCGAAGCGGGACGAACTGTTCTTCATAACTTTTTTGCCAATTCCAAGTCTCCTCACTGATTCCAGAGCAGCCTGAGAACGGTTTGCATAACACTCATTACTGTAGTTACACTAAACAGTGATTTTTCAGTGACAATAACATCAATTTGATGGGTCATGTGACCTGAAACGTACAATACTGAGCTCTTTGTTTCATGGTGAAGCATGTGCACAGTCGTAGACTGTAGACAGGAAAACAAGGACGAACAAACGGAGCATACAGATCAGGTGGCTTAACTAGCAGCCGAACGCTTCCCATCCCTGTGTGGTGCATCTTAATCTAAACTCTGCTGCGACATTCAAACAATGTCGGATATCGAGTCATAAAACCTTCCAATTATGGGAAACGTTGACTCTTACTGTAATATAGTCTATTAATGTCTCCTTGAGCAGAGAATGAAGCACTCTCTCTCTCTCTCTTTGCATTTGTTGTAATTCGAGCTTCTTCTTGGTTTTGTGTCGACATAGCCGGGCCGGCCGAGCGTGCACGTGAGCAGGCCGGGCTCACGTGCACGCTCGTACACCGAGTTTCATCTGATAACGCCAGCGTGATCGCCCTCCGGTTGCCCCTCATATAAATGCTGCATTTTTTTTTTTGCAGCAGTTCTCACTGTTAGCTGCAAGAAGCCGGCTCAGCCATGTTGAGAGGCGATAGAAATGCTCTTACATTTAGCAACTTTTGATGTGAGTTTCTATGAAAGTAGATCAGTCCACTCTGGATTAGTGGTTTCTTTAACCTCCTTACTTTTTAAATTCTGCTTCTCTGCTGGCTTTCGGGATGGTTTTCATGCCCTCTCACTCACAGCTGCTACACCAATCTCTAATCCTTGTTGTTTATTTTCCTCCCCAGACTTTTTCTTCTTTTCTTACCATCTCAGAATGTGAAGGGTTTTTTTCCCCAGCTACTCCAAAATGTTTCCACGTATAACCCATGGAGGGTGGGAATGACCACATCTATCACAAGCCCATCCTTTCAAGCTGAGAGTAAACTCGGGATCACCTGCAGCTCTACTGTCCGTGGCGATGCTGTTGTTTTGATTCCAGCGTTGGTTGCCACCGACAACGAGACTCCAATCATGATCTCACAAGGAGCTGCAGGGGGTCTCCATTCAAATGCCACTTTGCACTTTCACAGGGCCGTGTGCATGTCTTTGCTGCGAGCATGAAGCAATATGTGGAAATATCAGCTTCAAAAAGGAAGCAAAGAAAACAACCTTATTGTAATTTTAATTACACAGAATATTCATTATTAAGGCGTGTCGTTGGAAGGTCTTCACCCAGTAAACATGGATTAATAATGAAGCTTGTATTTGCATGAGTCCAATAATCCCACTCCATACACATTTCTAATTTTAAATCTGTAATCTCGCTGCAGCAGACCCCCCCTTCACTAAGTGGCATGTCAGCATTGTTTGGAGTGAAAACCAAACGAGTGTAAAGCTTCAATAACACGACACTAGTCGAGTTTTTAAATGTCAACCCCCCCAAGTGATTTCCCCCAAATATAACGGCGTTAAATCTGTCGGCTCTCGGTGTAGATTTAGGATTTAGTCTCGCTGGCAGCCGGACGGAGACACAACGGGACATGAAGAAGAGCCGCTTCAGGGTTTCTCAGCAGAGGACGGCCAACCGAACTCACTGCTGAGACTCACTGAAGGTTCTTCCTTTATTTCATTATTGATCTGCGTTGAGGAATAAACACAAAGCCACATTTATTTTTCTTTCTTAACATTTAAAGATGTTTTTGTGGAAGGGGTTCCTGGAGACGCCTTCTATGGCGTCCACCACAGAAGCAGGTCTGCCTGCCTGTCTGTCTGCCTGTCTGTCTGTCTGCGGATGGATTTAGTGTTCATGTCCTCAGCATCTCTAAAATCCTTTCCACGGCCCCTGATGGACTGGATTTCTGCAGGAGAAGTTCTTCCACCCCCAAAATAATAATAATTAAAAAAAACTGTATTTTTTGTGGATTTACAGTGTTGCATTGTGGGTCATGTTTTACATCACATTGTGGAGAAGTTGGCCTTGTGTCAGAAACTCATGGGTGCTGGTTGGATGCTGATCCTTTTTCTCTTTAACAGTATGTTTGATGCTAAATCTGTGGTGAACTAATAATGCAGGATGGATCAAACTGACCCTAGATCGGCCTTTTGGACATACAACTGACCCTAGATCCGCCTTTTGGACATAAAACTGACCCTAGACCCGACTTTTTGACGTATAAACTGACCCTAGATCGGCCTTTGGGACGTACAGGATGGTGATCACACCGACACACCTCCTCTAAACCTCCGTCCTGGTCTCCGCTTGCATTGGGGGGGCAGCAAGCCGAGAGAAGCCCTCCCCGCCA